>NC_056726.1:527030463-527210463 GCF_019279795.1 Protopterus annectens | reverse complement strand
TACCTTTTTTTTCCTGTGGACATGCTCCGGGTTCTGTAGGAAGCCAAGGTAGCCCACTACCAGGAAATCTTATTTGTCCAAATGGAAGAGATTTTCTATCTAGTGTCTTGCCTGTAATCAGGATCCATTTTCTGTGGATGTTCCTCTGGTCCTTTCTCATTTGTGTGAAATGCTCCATGCTGCTTTGGCTTACTCTTTAGTTAAAGCTCATCTTTCAGCTATTTCTGCTTGTCTGCCTTTGAGCTCTCATTTTCGCCTCTTTATTTGAGGTCAACCAATTTCTTAAAGGTGTTCTTCAAATTTGACCTCCCAGGAAGCCTATTACTCCTTCCTGGGATCTTAATTTTGTTCTTGAGAAATTGACTGGGGCTCCTTTTGAGCATGCAGCTTTGCTTTCCTTGCAATATTGTTCTTGGAAAACTGTCCTTCTTTAGGCCCTTACCTCTGCTAGATGGGTATCTGAGCTTCAGGCCCCTATGACTGTTCTTCCTGTTTTGATTTTTCATAGGGACAGTGTCTCTTCCTTCTTTTATGCCCAAGGTGGTTAATGAGTTGTCTCTTAATCTATTCATTTGTCTACTCCTTTCCACGCAGTCTGCCAATGAGAAGGTTCTTCACACCTTAGATTTAAATAGATCAGCTCAGGTATTATTTGGATAAGACCATTCACAAGTCTGAGCAACCTTTTATTTATTTTCATCCTATATCTCTTGGTACCCCGTGGTGGTGGTGCTGCGGTAACGTTGTCGCCTCACAGTAAGACGCTGTCCAGTTCGATTCTCAGCTTGAGCGTCTTCTGTGTAGAGACATGCGTGAATGGGCGTACCTTCGTTGAAGGTTGTGCGTCAGGGCTGGTAACTCAGCACATAAAAATCAACTACCAATCATTAGCGGACCGAAGTTTCGCTGTGGCGACCCCTAACCGGGAAAAGCCGAAAGACACAACAACATCCTAGATCTCTTGGTTTGGCTGTTTCTAAACAAACCATTTCCTCTTGGATTTCTGAGACCATTTCCTTTTGGTATTTGTTTCATGGAAAAAGTCTTTCTGCCTCTGTAAAGGCTCATTCTACCAGAGCTGTGGCTTCCTCTGGTGCTTTTTTCAAGGGCTTGGATATCAAGTCCATCCTTGAGGCTGCTACCTGGCCCTTTGTGCATACCTTTCGTAACCATTACAAATTAGATGTTTCCAGAGCAGGAGCTGGCTTTGCCACGGCTATCCTACATGTTTTTCTGGGCGGTTCTTCTGGTTCTTCCTCCACCCAGCTTTCCTCTTGAGCTTTTGTACTCTCCCTTTAGTGAAGAATACTGTAATAGTGATATGATGGAAGAACATAGTCCAGTTGTATAAAATCTTGCCATAACAGTAAATGTCCTTCTCTTCATTGCTGCAGTATTCTGTTCCTCCATTCTCCCCCCATACTCTTCTCCCATTTTTTCTTTCTGGATGCACATGTTCCTCATTTTTTTCGTTGGACTGTTGTTCTTCCTGGGGCTTTTCAATTCTGAGGTATGTACGTCTGTATGTCAACTTTATGTCCAGCTCCATGTGATATATGATGTCCATAGAACAATCCAAGGCTTTGGTATACTGGCCGGATGTCAGGCTATCCCTGGCACAGGATCCCTTTAGTGAAGAATACTGCAGCAATGAAGAGAATGATATACAGCTGTACTTTCCTGAAACATATTTTACTTGTGTAGAGTTTCTAAGTGCTAAAACCTAATTAGATATAAATTTAGCACCTACTTGTGAGGTAAAATATATTTTATATGTGCCATGTCATTGCCTTATGTGTCCGTCCATCCATCCATCCACAACCCCTTTTTTCCCATTTTTCCCATTTTTACACGTGGGGTCTGGGTATTAGTTCAACAGTGAGAATCATCTAGAGCCAAGGTGTATACCACCAGGTGGTTAGTCCTGGTATAGTAGTTCTTCCATATGAGACATTCACACTTACCCCCAGATGTTTTTAATTTTAAAAGTTAGAAAAATGGAACTGCAGTCTGTGGTATTTACCCAATCTGTGGTAAAATAGCTTCTTCAATGAGGTTCACAGTAATATAATCAAAAGAAACCAAGATTACATGTATATGTATGTGTGTGAGGGAGTGGTGACATATTTCATTTAAAAATGATATTTTAAAACACATAAATATACTTGTGTTTACTGTAGAAATATATTGCAGCAGTCTTGCATAGCTGTCTATCTGCTATAAGGTAGCACAGACAGCCCAGTCCTTCCTTCTGTTGGCTTATTTTTCTTTCATTGTGTATGTATTTATACGAGCCTTGAAAGAGCCAAATATCGACATGCATAACACTGGCAACAGAATGTCGAGAACTTAAATGTTGGCACCTAATTGCGCATGTGTTGAGCAATAGAGTTGATGAACATGCAAAACTAAACCTAAAAAACCTAAAAAAAATAAGGAAGAACGTTTATTTTTTTTCTTTTTGAAGGTGGCAAGCTCCCCATGTGGGGTGCTGCACCCCCCACATTACTTGCTAATTAAATTATGTATATCACAAGATTGCACACTTCCAGGGAAAGGGCATATTCCTCAACTCTGGGAATTGTGTGACCTCACACACCCATTAACTATCTGCTAAGTCAACTAAACTGTTGCAGTTAAACAGATGTCTACCAAACCTGTATTTGATTATATTTGGTTTCTCCATATAATACACTCATAGGTTCATAGGTTTATACTAGGCTATCTGCCCTAAGGCATTTATAAGCCTAGCCCAAATTTTTGTGGCTTACGCCACCCCTTATATGAAAAAATACTGTGCCCATTAGTTTGTTGTGCCTCTGTCCAGCAGTGACACAGAGATGATTCCCGGGATAAACCTACGATCTCCCATCCACAGGTCAAGATTTCTCTTGAACAGAGCGAGGTGCTCTGCCTCACATGGACCGGGATTTTATTCCACAGCATAGGGAGTCTCTGAGTGATAAATCTATCCCTCCAGCACGTCCTATTTATATCCGTGCTAAGGTTTAAGTTGCTTGCTCTAGTGGTTTTGGTGGATTTGGATTTTTTGAGGTGGAGCATGTCCATTAATTCCGGGTTGGACATGGCCTTGTATGTCAGGCACATGTCACCTCTGAGCAGACGGTATGCAACTGAATAGAGCTGGAGTTTCTTCAATCTGGCAGCATATGACAGATTTTGGAGTCCCTTTATCCTTTTGGTGAGGAACTTTTGGGGTCTCTCCAATTGCTGCAGATGTCGGGTGAGATACATCCCGAATGGGGCATTGTACTCGATCATTGGTCTGATAAGTGAAGAGTACAGGGGAACAATGACCTCACTAGATCTGGATGTGAATCCTTCATGATCAGGTGGGCAATGTAGAAGGTCTTTCTAACCACTTTAGCAACGTGAGTATCAAGAGAAAGGCCACTGTCAACCTGGGTCCCCAGGTCCCTGATAACCTCTTCTGTGCTTTGTGGATTGCCACCTATATGATAGCTTGGGGTTACCTTGTTTTTCCCGAAGGGTATGACTATACATTTTTTGGCGTTTAACTTCAGGCCATGGCTCTGGCACCAGCTATCTGTTTCCGTGAGTCCCTTCTGAAGGATATCCGTGTCCGATGCACTTTCCACTATGGCGCCCAGTTTGCAGTCATCTGCAAACTTTGTCAGCCAAAGTCCTCCCATGTTGGCCTGTACTTCTGAGAAGTAGATGCCGAACAATAGGGGGCCAAGGACTGAGCCCTGTGGGACACCAATTGTGACCGGCTTGGAGTCTGACATAGCGCCAGCAACTCTAACCCTGTGGGTTCTGTCCTTAAGCCAGTTTGCAACCCATCTTGTGACATATGGGTTTACATTTAAGCTGGTAAGTTTTTCTACAATACCCGAGTGGGGTATTGTGTCGAAGGCCTTTGCAAGGTCAAGGTAGGCTGTATGGACTGCCTTTCCCTCATCAATGGCCTTGGTGACTGTTTCGAAGAAGTCGACCAAGTTCAAAAGGCATGATCTGCCCTTGACGAAGCCAAACTGGGTCGGGTCCAATATCTGCAAGTCCCCTATATCTTTGTTTATGAGCTCCATTATGATCCTCTCCATAGCTTTGCAGACTAGACTTGTTAAGCTTATGGGGCGGTAATTACCAGGGTCCGTAGAGGCACCGCCTTTGTGGAGTGGGACCACAGTTGCCGTATGCCACTCCTTGGGCACGTATCCTGTGGTAAGGCTGAGATTAAACAGCTGCCTTACGTGCGGGTTTAATTCCTCATTTAGCTCGTGTAGCACACAGCCGGGGACACCATCCGGTCCCATTGATGCTGTGTTTTTAGCTTTAGAGAGAGCAGCTTTCACCTGCGCATTTGAGATGTCTGGGAGGCTACACTCTGCTGGGATAGTTATCTCTCCTTTAGGGGAGGGGGGTGAAGTTTGCACTGAACCTGTCTGCCAGTATGTTGGCAATGTCTGTGGGTTCAGTGATTTTTGTATCATTTTGGACTAATTCTGAGCATATCTGGGAGTTTCCACCCAGGTTCCTAACATAGCTGAAAAAGGCCTTATGATTGTCCTTTGAATCCATGGCAATTTTTCTCTCAAAATTGGCCTTAGCTGATTTTATGAGTGCTCGTATTTTTTTACTAATAATGATCAGGGGTGACTTCCCTTTTATGGATTTTGTTCTATCATGTAATAGCTTTCTCCTCTTATTGTAAACACTCTGTAGAAGGGCTACTACAAAGGACAGAAACAAAATATTCTGGTTGCTTTACAACCAATATTACTTTTTACCAGTACCCAGCATACACCTACAAAACCCATTTTGTCTATGTGAAATTGTGAAAAGGCAAAAAAAAAAAAAAAGCAGAGGATTGCCTTGCAATGACCATACATAGGCATGATTTCTGACTCCTTGTCAGAAATAGTAGGAGTGATGTTTCATATTGCCAATTTGGCTCTTTAATTAGGAGAGTATGGTACTCAGGAAAATGGTATTAAACACTTTTGTGCTGCTTCTTGTTTAAGCTAATTTTATTTTCAGGCTCCATTGTAAGCTTTATTTCTATTGTAAAGGCATCAGCCATGTTTGTGGTATCAGTGTTCATTATCCCATTTCTAGATATTCTTACCCACGTGAGTAGGCACTTCTTTCAATGAATAAAAAGCATTGGTTAGTCCGACACAGTGTAATTTAGGTACATGCAGTGAAAGTAATCCTTTCAGGATGTCTTTTTATAGTAGTGTTGGTGTGAGAAATTACATTTTATATCATGTAAGGTAACTGTAGTATGCTGCATATTTGGACTGCCAACTGTGTATAGTAAGTCCTCAAAGCAAAAACTCAAGCTGGAATGTTATTAAGTTGGAACAATTATTTTTTGACCCAGCAACTATCAGACTGTATCCTTAATTTTTGAGGTCATTAAACCAGATTTACTGTATTGTATTTACTCATGTTTTTGTATTTATTTATTTAACAGGTAATAGGCTGATTCATGTTGGATATTTTGCAGCCAGACGAAGAAAATTACCAAAAGGAGAACATCATACACTAGCTGCTGCAAATAAACAGAGTATAAGAAATAATACAGTCACATTCAGAAGTGTTCTGTTTTTTTAACTGTTGACCATGAACTAGAAACACAGAGTTAATACTCTATCCAATTCAGCACACATACACTTAGATTGTTTAATATATCTGTAGGGCAGAGTGGAAGGCAGAGAATGTTTGAATGCCCTGATATGGTGTGTGTTTCTTTCCAAAGTGATGGCCAATAACAGAGAAAGCCTTGCTAATATTAGCTAGTCCGTGCAGATCAACAGAGGGTGAATGCTTGGAGAGGATGGAGAGAAGCAGATTCTGGGCTGTTGAAGAAAGGATAAGTAGTAGAAAAGCACTGGATACTGGTAGTTCCTAAGAGTGTTATGTATATGAGCAGTTACAATGCACTAAATGGGAGAGGACAGCCCAGTGATTCAGTTGTGTGAAGACTAACTCGGGATATCTTGCTCTAGAATACTGAGGTGGCTGTACTCTGAAGGGAGGTGACACTGAGCGCAGGGAAGGCGTATTCTGTTGCTGGAATTAAACTCCCTTACTAAACACAGTTTGGGGGTTAAGTCATAGAAAGTTTGACTTACCTTAAACAACCTTTGGCTGGAATAGGTATTAATTCCTTGTGGAATCCAAGTCATAAGCTGTGGGGGAGAAGGGTTAACAAGATAAATGGATTTTACTTTCCAGCTGTGAGAACTTTTCTCAGATGGGTATCTGTGCTATATATCATAATGCCAGTATTAGAGCTGATGATGTAACGTCTGTTGCTGTGACATTAACCATCCGCTGGCCGAAGACTCTGGGAGCTGATGCAGCTTTACAGCTGTATCTGGACTGATCCAGATCTCTAGCATGAAAGTACAGTTGTTTAAAATCTTACCATAGCCGTAGATGTCCCTCTCTTCACTGTTGCAATACTCCTTAAAGAAGGGATTCCTGCCCTGGGCAGTCTGTCACTCGGCCAGTATAGATAAGTTTAAAAGAGATTGTGTTTGTGCCGTACATCATATTTATGTTCCCCACACAGAATGAAAGGCATAAAAGTGACATACTGACGCAACTACCCAGAACTGAATAGCCCCAGAAGTGAACAATTGACATAGAACAATGGAGTCCATACACATCCAGAGTGAAAAAATGCAGAATAAACAAGACTAGGTTGGAGGGAGGGAGTGAATACTGCAACACTGAAGAGAAGGACATCTACTGTTATGGTAAGATTTTACACAACTGTACTATCTCTTTCTATATCACTGTTGCAGTATTTCTTAAAGAAGGGAGACTAAAAAAGCTAAAGAAATAGAATGGGAGTTGGAAGGCTGAGAAGAGCCCAACATAAACCCATATAAAATAGTTTCAGCAAAACCTGCTCTGACCCAAGAAACCATATCCAACTTATAATGCTTAGTAAAGGTACGCAGTGAACACAAAGTAACAGGTTCAAGGATGGAATTGGTGTCCAACCCCTTGAAGAAGGCACCAGTAGAGGCAACAGCCCTAGAAGAATGAGGTCTAACATAAGGAGACAGAGACTTGCCATGAAAAGAATAACAAAAAGAAATGGCGATTGATATCCAGGAAGAGGTAGTTTGCTTAGAAAAACCCAAACCCAAAGACCTGGGATGAAAGGAAACAAAAAGCTGATCAGACTTATGAATAAGTACTAGTTTTATACAAATAGTATCAGAGCTGTCTGTGCAAATCCAAGTTATGCAGGACCCTAGTAGACTGAGGAAAAATGAAAAAGGAAGGGAGGTGTACTGACTGATTTAAGGACACTCGGGTGTACTGACTGATTTAAGGACAACTGATTTACCACCTTGGGCATAAATTAAGGATTGATACAAAGGAACAGCCTGTCCCTGTGAAAAACCAAAAAAGGAGAAATGGCCATAAGGGCCTGGAGTTCAGAAACCCTCTGAGCAGAAGTAAGAGCCAGCAACAAAACAGTCTTCCAGGTACAATGTTGCAAAAAACAGAATCTTCAGGCTCCAAACGAGCCTGAGTCAATTTTTCCAAAACAAAATTAAGGCGCCAAGGAGGAGGAATATGTTTTCTTGGAGGCCCAATGTGCAGGACACCTTTAAGAAATTGTTTGACTTCAAAACAAGAAGTCAAAGGAGGAGTCAAGGGCAGACCAGCAGAAATGGCCTTCACAGAAGATTAGGCCAAACTGGACTGGAGAAACTGGAGTAAGAGAGGACCAGAGGGACCCCCACTGAAAAAGGGCCCTGGTTATGAGCATGGCACCAGACCGAAAATCTCTTCCATTTGGACATTCTAAGATTTTCTGTTTGAAGGTTTCCTTACCACCTGTAAAGCCCTGAGCACATCCTCAGAAAAGAAGTGCCTGAAAGGGATCAGAATCCTATCACCCACAATGTCAGTTGCAGAGAGGACAAGTGGGGATGGATGAAACACCCCTTGTCCTGTGGGAGGAGATACAACTAATGAGGTAACTTGTGATGATTGCTCCTGGCCTTATGCGTTAAGAGGGGGAACCAGTGCTGTCTCGGTCAAAAGGGAGTCACTAGCAAGATTTTTGGGGAGTCCAGTTGAATCTTCTGCAGGACTCTTGGAAGTAGAAAAAGAGGAGGGAAAGCATAAAATAACGTGCCCTTCCAAAGAAAGGAAAGGGGCATCCATTTTCCAGGCCAGATGTCATGGCACGCTGGAACAGAAGAGAGGAGGCTGCCTGTTCAGTAGAGAGACAAAATGATCTACATGAGGAATACCCCACTGATGGACAATATCCGGAAACATATCTCTGTGAAGCATTCATTTGTGAGCCCGTGTTTTGGACCTGCTCGGAGAGTCTGCCTCATGATTGTGCTCTGAATGAATGTATACTGCTTGAAGAGTTAACTGATAACTGGGAGCCACATCCCAAGCCTGAAGTGCCAGACTGCAGAGGAGGTAAGATTTTGTGCCCCTCCTTCTTGGTGACATACCACATTACTTTAGTATTGTCTGTGTACACCTTCAAAGGACTCTGAGAAATGGGAGGAAAGCCCGAAGGGTGAGAATCACAGCCCACATCTCTTTGATGTTGATATGGTCTGACTTCTGATGGAGATGCCTAAGACCCTTAACTTTCAGGTGACCAAGAGATGCCCTCCACCCCATGGCCAAGGTGTTAGTTAACAGCTCTTGAGTAGGGACTGGAGGCTGAAAGGGCTGGCATGGGTTGAGAGCGAACTGTTAAATCCGCTACTCAAATTCCTTCTTGAGACAGGGAAGGAGAGGTACACTGAAATTCAAAGGGTGACAATGCTGCATCCAAACCGATTTGAGGTACCGTTGAAGCTTCTGCATATGCAGTCTGGCAAGAGAAAGCATCGGAATAAAAGACATGAATCCCAGGGCCTGAAGAAACTCTCTGGCTGGCATGGCAGTCAGGGGAAGAAGATACTGAAAGAAGGCTGTCAATGATGATACCTTTGGTGGTGGAAGGGAGGCCAACACTGGCACTGTCTGAATCCTGCAACCCAGGTAAACATAATCCTGAGAGGGAGTCAGGACAGGCATTTGGAAGTTGATAGTAAATCCCAGACTTTGAAGAAGAGAGATGGTGAACTGCAGATCCTGCAACAATTGACTGGGAGAAGGTGCCTGAAGCAACAATTTGTCTCGATAAGGAAAAATGTGAATGCCTTGCAGCCTGCAGAAGCAACTGCAGGAGCTAGGGTATTCACAAAAAATACCCTTGTGGCAGTATAGAGGCCAAAGGACAAAGCAGAGAACTGAAAATGAGAGGAAGACACAGAGAAACTCCCAAAGAGAGGGCGACAAGGGATATGAAGGTAAGCATCTTTCAGATCCAAGGTCACCAAAAAAGCCTGGGATAATTAAAGAGAAAACAGAGTATGAAGAGTAAGCACCCAAAAAAAAGGGATCTTGTGAAAGGTGTTGAACAGGGAGATATCCAAAATAGATCTCCAAGTGCCCTCCTTCCGACAAGGAATATCCTGGAATAAAAACCTAGTCCTGCTTGGTCAGGGGGTCCAGGTTGAATGGTCCCTTGGTTCAACAGGGGCCCTAGAACCCCTGGGAAATGAAGAAGTTGCTGTAGAGGAGGTTGAGGAATCCCAGAAAAAGGAATGAGGATTTCCATAGCATGAAGTAACCCTGACGGATGATAGAAAGAACCCAGAAGTCTGAAGTGATGAGATGCCAATTGGGAAAACAAAGGGATTGCTGAAGGGACAAAGGAACCTGGAATAAAGACTAGGGGGGATTTCAAAGAGAAGCAGGCTTATCAGTTAAAGGAGGCTTCTGGGCTACAGAAATCATAGAAACTTTAGAAGAGGGGGCCCAACTCTCACCCTTCCTGCACTTAGAAGCCTGGCAGGGTTGCCTGTGAACAAAAGTAGATCTAGAAGGATAATTCCTCTGGAACTTAGGGACAGGAGAGACAAAAATATGTTTAAAATTTTGCAAGGCTTTTCCTTTCTCTTGAAGAGACTTAAACAAGTCAACAGCAGTCCCAAAAAATGAGTGTTATCCAAAAGAGCATCCCACAACTTGACCGAAATATCTTCAGGAAGAGACTGGAGACGAAGCCAAGAATAACACCTCATGATGGACCCAAAAGCCATAGCCCTAGAATAGGTGTCAGCATCATAGCTACACAATAGAGTGGGGAGACACTTAAGTAGCAGAACCTAAAATGATAAGGCAGAGGGATTGCCATCAGAATCAGGGAGGGCAGAGATAACCTGACAAACCTGAGCAGTCAAGGCCAGAGCATACCTGGTCAAATGGGTCTGGGTAATCAGTAGCCCTAAAGGCCAAAGTAGAAGCTGTGTAAACTTTCTTACCAATCTTCTTCATCACCCTAATATCCTTATAAAAAGGCAAAAGTTTATAAGGTTTGTCGTAAGAGGCTGTCACTACAGCAGCATCACCAGAAGGACATTTAAATAAAAATAGGTTCTATAAGATTCCTGAGGATTGTCTGCCAGGTTTCTTAGAAGCAAGAGGCTGAGAATCAGGAGACTTGGAAGCATCAATGAAAGTATCTAACAAGGCAGCCAACACAGGAGAAATTGATGTTTCAGAAGTATCTACCTGAAGCAACTCATAATATCTTCTCTGAATTTTCAACACTTGAGGAGAATCCCACGTAAAGTATTCCATCATCCTAGCAATTATGCACCCAAAGGACAATTCTTTGAAAGGAGACTGAGAGTTAACAGACTCCTCGGCATCAGAACCATAAGCCAAGGGTAAAGGCATCTGTGAAGAATAGGACAAAGACCCCTCACCAGCCAGGGACTCCTCATTTGAGGAATCTGGTTCCCTAAACCATTTAGAAGGGGTAGAGGTCCAAGGATGAGTGGGTACTGAAACACCTTGAGGAGGATTTAGGGCCATTAAGGCAGAAAATAAGCTCTGAGTAAACCCCTTGCCATTTCGTTTGAGGATCCATGGGACAGATTAAAACATGCTTCAGTTTTTCTCTTTTCTTAGAAGGGAAATCAGCCCTAACAAATACTGGAGGTTCTGACCTTAGCAAGATTTGAGAAGAGAAACCAGAACTTCCTCCCTGACCAGTATCTACAGAATTCCTCTAGGACCCATTGATATAATCAACTGCAGTTCCCCCTCGATGTCTGGAGCAGATGCCTGCAAAGCCTCAGAGGACTTGTGAAAAGATGCATCCATGCCAGCCTCCAGCAGAGTCACAGCAGTGGAATCCAACTTAAACACCAAACAACCCACAGAGCTATTACCTGTTTCTAGAGGGATGTCCAGTGGAGGTTGGACAACTAAATAATCTGGCCAAGATTTCTTGAATTTCTTTCTACCTAGCAGGAGTAACTCTGTGTTAAAGGATTCTGCCATGGTACCATGGGCTAACTGTCTAAGCTGTTGGTTTCCAAGATAAATGGCCATGGAAGACAAAATGGCTTCTGAGTGTCTTGGGCACAAATGCCTTACAGATACTACAAGAAGTATGGTCTTGGGAAGCGCCCATACAAAAAAGACACTGTTCATGATGATCCTTATGGGGAATCTGCCTCCCACACTGACATTGTCCCCCCTTGGATGATATGAACTCTAGGTAGTGATAAAAATACAAGACCAAGAAAGTAAATATAAAAAAATAAAAACAAAAATAACCCCAGTGGGGCAATCTGGTGTTGCTAAATATTCCAAACAGCAACAAAATGTTCACACCAACTGGAAACACCTTCGTTTGAACTGGTGCAGAAGTTCCGGGTAGTTGCATCCATATGCCTTTTTTATGCCCTACGTTTCGTCAGGGAGCATAAATGTGATGTGCAGTGCAAATAAGATATATTTTAAGCTTATTTGTACTGGCTGAGTGACAGGTTACCCAGGGCGAGACCCCTTCTTTAAGGAATACTGCAACAGTGATATAGAAGGACATGTAATGTGTCCAAATTGTTGGGATAATCTTTGGTAGCAGATCTGATGACTCTAAATAGGAAAGGATCTATAAAAGAAAACTATTGCATTGTGAGGTGAACAGTGAAGCTTTCTAACAGTGACAAGGGTTGCTTACAAGAGTATCAGAAAAACTGCAGTAGGCTTCTGGATTGGATATCTAAGCTGAACTGATCTTTCTGCAGTAAAGAGTTGAGTACAGAGTTAGACTTTTGATACATCAATAGGAAAAGAGACAAGAAAATTATAAACTGAGTTGATTTCTGAAAGGGTGGTTATAGGGGTCATGTGAATAGTGTACAGCCTCTATTACTTTCCACAGAGTAATCCATTTTATTCATACTGAAGTCACTGCAGCATGGAGGAAGAGCAGTCACTGACAGACAGTGTAGCATCTAACTCCCTGTTTCGCTGAGACACACTAAATTTGCACTTCCCAGAACAAATACACTGAAATCTTGGGACCCACATTGGTGAGCCTCAAAATGTGGAGACAGGATGGCAGAAAATTTGGACATACATATACTAACTCTGTGAATGCCATTTTCTTTTCTCCGAGGTATGGCAATCTCTGAGTCTGTGTGTATATATATATATATATATATATATATATATATATATATATATATATATATATATATAAAATTTGGAGGATGTAGGGAGAACAGCAGGAATTGCTCCTCGGCAACAAAGAAATTTTAAAAAAGAGCAATGTTAGATATTTGCTCTTCTCCAGTATTTTCGGTCTTTTTTTTCCCATTATTATGGGATTTGCCAGTGTGACTCTCAAGATTTCAGCTTGGATCTCCTCCCAGACCATGTTAATTATGTATATGTATATGTGTTTACATAGCTCTACAAAAGTCTGAGGAAATACATTTTGAATGTTTCCATAATTTGATTATAACTTGAGATTTCTTCCAGCATCACATCCCATTGCTTACCTACTGTTTCTGGTTTACCAAATTCAGTGCCCAACACTTCTACCACTGTTGAAGAAAAATGATCAACTTCTATATGAACTGTATCTCCATCCCTTACTTTTTTCATATTAATTTTTAGCCTGTCTGCGTCTAATATCATTTATAGCTCCTTGATCACCTTCCCCCATCTGCAGTTCGACATTTGTCAATAGAAGAAGGTGTTGGAGGTAGACTGTGCAGACATCAAGGAAGTGAAAAAAGACAATTCATTTTGTTTAGGTGAAGTCAGCAAACTCCCACAGCCAACTCCATCTTCAGCTGGCATGAAGGGAGAAGTGAGAAGAGAAGATAAGAAAAGCTATGTTGACTTAGTCTTTAAAAATGCCATTAATCACTTTAAATTACTTCCAAATAGGTTTAGCACCTGCCCTATGTCCCTATTTGGGCTTTTGTGCCCTATGAAAAAAACATGAAAAATTGTCAATGTCTAAGTTCCCTGTAATGGTTGCATAAAACCGTTATTTTGTATCTTAAACACAGTAATATCATATAAAACAACTGAAACCACCCAAATTCTACAAGAGTAAGCTTTTATTTTGTCAAAACATGAAGTCCAGTCTTTTGCACTGGTTGTGAGTTTGGTTTGTACTGCAAAATTTCACATTTTCCATTAAAAAGTCCCACTTTGGACAAATAAAAAAGTGGTTGCCATACAGAAGGCTAGTAACAAGATGCACAATGCTACATGCAGAATGCTAGTACTGGAGCACTGAATATCATCACCTTATAGACAACGTACTACTTTAATGTGATGAAACATATTGCTTGGGCACTCCACTCTTTGCACCACTTGAATATGTAATAGAGTTCATTGAAGTTTTTTGGGGAGGTTTTCCTAGTTAGATTTGGAAAATGATGACAGGAGACAAAAGCATTGAACTGTAGGTCAGAAAGCAGTGGGTACCATACAGGTAAACAACCAATGGCTGTTGAAGGACTGGAAGGGAGAAAAACAGTGATCTGGATTCAGAAACTGGGAGTTGGAGATTGACGACCTTATATAAATGAGTGTTTTAGAAAGAAATCCCTAAACACAGCCATCATAATAATTCGACAGTTTAGCATGTTATACTAAGTCACAGTGCAGGATAACCATGCTGTCTCAGTGATTCATTGTATTTGGCAACTTGTCATTACCATTAAGTTAGGAGACTGGAGCTTGCAGTGCAGCTTGGTGGACAGAAGCTAGACAGATTTAGCAGTATTAAAGACAACAGATTCTGTATTGGTTGCTAGTATATGCAGCTATGTTACCACATTACAATCATTTTGTATGTATGGATTGCATGAGCAAGTAACAGCATACTGTTTATCTCTGTATATTGAATGATGAGCCACAAAGAAGCTAGTCGTTTAACTTAAACTCAGATGTGACAGTGAGCTCAGATACAGCTCATGAGAGATGAAACTATTCTGTTTACTTTTTCACACCTTTGCTTACAAAATTTTGATGCATATTTTGTCAAGAGCATTGTAAACATTTAAATATTTTTTCACAGATAAATATTAGATAAGCTATTCTTTTTCAGATATAACAGGGTGTACGTGGCATAGACAATTTCATTTCATGGAAATGTATAGAATAATTTTAAAACCTACAGTTTTCTGAATACATCTCTGCTGAAAATGTTGCTGTTATATTCAAATATAAGCAGTAAGAGTAGATAACTTTAAGATGCAATGTTAAGTTGTCAATCTCGCCTTCATTCTTGCTGGATGGGTTCGGAGCCGACCCTCGGCTCCGACTCTGCCTATACTAAAGCTCGAGAGCTATTTTTACTGGCTCGAGGCAACCCTATATCCCACAATGCTAGGCGCTAACTACCCAGATTTCATTTGCCACTTACAGCTGCGAGGTGCGTTTCTTACCGGCTCTGCAGGTTAGATTTTATAATTCTTTAATTTCTCCCTTTTAGTCAGATTTTCAGTTAGTTTTTTGTTAGCGACCTTCCCATTAGCTTCCTTTCATAGCTAATCTCCCTTCCAATCCCCCTTAATCCCTTAATTTCCTAACCCTTGTTTGGTTAAAACGTTAGGCCTTTGGGCCCATTCCCCTTTCTTTAAATTGTCAGTTTAAATTGTTGTGTGACTGACTTAGTTTGTGTTAAAGGGTGTCTGTGTGTGTGTGTGTGTGTGTGTGTGTGTGTGTGTGTGTGTGTGTATTTTGTCCTTTTTAAGATGTCTAAAGACACCAGGGTCTCAGGATTCAAGAAGTGTGACTCGTGCTGTCAGAAAATGTCGCTGACAGACAGTCACACTTCTTGTGTTTATTGCCTGGGCCCTCTGCACCTGCAGGACTCTTGTTCTGTCTGTCATGCGTTCAGTCCAAAAGTCCTGCAGGAACGCAGAAATAAGTTAATTTTGAGGGGCTTATTAAAGCCTGAAGGTTCCCCAACCAAGTCATCGTCGGGGAAGCCTTCAAAGCCATCCAAGCCGTTGGCTCTGTGTTCAGAGCCTTCGACTGGGGGTGCTCTAACTGCTACTACATCGGCTCCGGCTGGAGCCGATGCTTCCAAGACACAGTCTTCCTCATTGGCTCTGGCTGGAGTTGATGTTTCTCAAACCCAGTCTTCTACATCGGCTCGAGACGGAGCCGATGTTTCTAGGACTCAGTCGGTGCCATCTGCCAGCCGTAAACGGTCCAGGTCTCTGTCCTTGGAATCTGTTCACTCGGCTCCGAGGTCTCCCTTACTCTCGGAGCGGAGCCATCAAACCCATTCCTCTAGGTCTTCCAGGCTCTCGGACCATGACCTCGAGAGGGTGGTTAGTAGACTTCTTAAGTCTCAAGCACTAGCCCAGATGCTCCATAGCCCTTCTCCACAGACAGTGTCTATTCCCATCACATCTTCGATTCCTCCTCCGACTCTTCATCTGAGTTCGGAGCCAGAGCTTGTGGGAGCTGTGGCCGTCGACACGTTGGAGCCGATACCTCACCTTTTGGCTCCGTTGTCGGCTCCGGTCTCTTCCATGGTCCCATCCTTGGAGGGATCCGGACACATGGAATTCCTCGTCGGCTCTGAGGGGGTGAGTGGCATTGGACCCTTGTCTGACCCCGTTCTCCCTCTCGGAGCTTCGGCGCTGGTAAGTTCGGCCCCGACATTGGCTTCGGAGCCGTCCCTCTCTGTGCCGGGAGCGGTCCTTATCTCTTTGGAGCGGGGACCTTCTACCCTGCCTGATAGGGGAGCCTTTGAAGTCATGAGGAGCATGCTGGCCCCTGTGCCTGCTCCACGGTCGGCTCCCTCAGCTCCTCCCTCTGTAGTGCCTGCTGCGGTCTCTACCTACCCTCTCATTCCTGACCGTAGAGATCCAGCACCTCAGGTTTCCCCATTGGGAATATCCTCCTCTTCCGAGGTTTCCCCTGATCCATCAGGGGAACCCCCTCGGAAGAGGAAATGTAAGAGGAAGCATGTGGACTCCCCTGAGTCCATTACATTGGATACTGACTTGGATGAGTCGGAAGGGTCCCCACGGTCCCCCTCTGAGGATGTCTCCTTTTCAGACATCCTTGAGATCCTGAAGCAGAGGGGGAACTTGTCTACCCTTAATCCTTCCGAGGATGAGTCGGTTTACCTAGAGGCGTTTGGCTCTCGCCCTTCCACCTCCTGGGTGTCTCTGCCCTTTGACCCTCTCATGGAAGTGGTGGCACGGAAAGCGTGGATGGTCCCTGATATGATGGAACCTACCCCACGGAGGCCTTCAAAATTCATAACAGCTCCTTCGGACAAACAGTTTTTAGCAAAGGGTGTCCCGGTTGACGCCATGGTGGTGGCTGTAGCCACTAAGAAGGAAGTGGCTGATCCTTCAGTACCTGTTCATCCTCCTAACAAGGAGTCTAGGACTATGGATAGGTATGGCAAGCGGATGTTTTCTTCAGCGACCTTTGTCATGCGGTCACTGAATTATCTGTGCCACTTCACCCGCCTTCAAAGAGACATGCTCAAAGAAGTGGGATCCAACAGCTGCGGGGTCTCAGGACAAAATAAACTCCCAGCTGGCAACCCTGAATTCCATTGTCAACTCCTCCATTTGGCTTATTTCCTATGCGGCCGATGGGGCGAGTAGGGCTGCAGGCAAAGGAGTGGCCTTATGGCATCACGCCTGGATGCGGCTTTGTAACTTTGCAGACCCCTTTAAGGCGTCCTTCACTAACTCCCCCTTTGACGGTTCAGCTTTGTTTGGACCTCGGGTGAAGGATACTTTGACCCGATGCGAGCAAGAAGGCAAGACTCTCTCTGCCGTGGGAGTCCATTTTTCCACCCCGTCTTGACCATATCCTAAGGGTCAAAAGGGTGGGAAAATGTGGTTCTGTAAACCACAAGAGGTTGCGCCTGACACAAGAGGTCAGTTCCCCTCTAGAGGCAGGGGGGGGACAATAACAGATGCCGCCCTAGGGGCAGAGGAGGTCCGCAAAATCAGGGTAGCAGAGATTCTCTTTCTGACAAACCCTTCCAGCATCCCTGAGAAGCTGCCCGACTGTCCGCCTTCGGAGGCAGTCATGGGAGGTTATCACTGTACCCGAAGCCTGGCTTTCACTCACCCAAGACAAATGGGTACAGTCGATTATATCCGAGGGTTACAAAATTCCTTTCATCCACACCCCAACTCAGCCAAAAGGACCCCTTCCAGCCATTCCACCCAGTCTAAGGGAACAAGCAGTACTAGAAATATCAAAACTGCTAACAAAAAGAGCCATCCAGCCAGTCCCAGCAGACCAACAAGGATCTGGTATCTACTCCAAGTTCTTTTTGGTACCTAAAAAGACAGGGGACTGGAGACCAATATTGGATCTCGGCAGACTAAACAAGTCTGTAAGAAGAACGAAGTTCTGGATGGTCATGCTACAGTCCATTTTACCCTTTCTGGGCCAGGACGATTGGATGTGCTCAGTAGACCTTCAGGATGCGTACTACCACATCAAGATGCACAGGCGCTCCAGGAGGTTTCTCCGCTTCCGCCTGGGAGCCAATTACTATCAGTTCAGAGCCCTGCCCTTTGGTCTCACTACAGCCCCCCGAGTGTTCACCAAATGCATGGCAGCGGTTACGGCTCATCTGAGGCGTCAAGGATTCCTGGTGTTTCCATACGTAGATGACTGGCTCCTCAGTGCCACCACCAGGTGTCAGCTTCTCCTCTCCAGAGATTACACCATTCATACTTGCAAAGGGCTAGGTATCTCCATAAATTTCGAAAAGTCTGCCTTGTCGCCTTGTCAGCCTATTACCTTCGTAGGCGCCACCTTGGACACAGTCCGGCTCTCCGCAAAACTAACCAAGCAAAGAGTTCTAGATATTCGCAGGCATGTTCACACCCTTCTTCAGAACAACAAAATCCAGGCCAGGTTTGTCCTGAAGGTATTAGGTCTCATGGCGGCAGCCATTGCTCTACTTCCCTTAGCTTGCTTTCATATGCGGATCCTTCAGTGGATGCTTTTTTCCCCAGTGGTCCTTTCAACAGCTTCCAATGTCACACAACATCTTGATAGCCCTGTCTTGCAAGAAACACCTTTCTTGGTGGATGGTCTCCCCTCAGATCCTCCAGGGCAGACCATTTGTTCCTTCTCCTCCAGTTGCCACTGTGACAACAGATGCCTCCCTGATCGGGTGGTGGGGGCATTTTCAGGGCAGGACTGTCCAGGGCACATGGCAACCTTTCGAGCGCCACCTGCACATAAATGTCCTGGAGATGAGAGCAGTACTTTTAGCGTTGCAAGCCATTCAGGACTCTCTTCCCATCGAAACTATTGCAGTTCAGACGGACAATATGTCCGTAGTGTGGTACATCAACAAGCAGGGCGGAACCAAGTCCTATCCCTTATGTCGAGAGGCACTCAGACATTGGCAGTGGGCGATCTCCTCTCAGCGGTTTCTGATAGCAACGCACATTCCCGGGAAGTCCAACATCATAGCGGACAGGTTGAGCAGAGCCATTCTCATGCCACACGAGTGGTCTCTCAAACAAGCAGTAGTGGAAGAAATTTTTCAGAAATGGGGTCGACCTTACTGCGATCTTTTTGCAACACCTCAAAACAGCAAGTGCCACAACTTCTTCACTCTCTTCCCTCTTCCCAGCCCCCCCCCCCAGAGACGCTCTAGTCCACGATTGGCCCCAGGGACTTCTGTATGCCTTTCCCCCCTTTCTATTAATCACTCAATTGATTCAGAAAGCTACCGCCTTGAAAGCCACCATGATCCTCATTGCTTCTTACTGGCCTCGTCCGATATGGTTTCCGTTCCTGCATCGTTACCTCTTGGGGCAGCCCTGGCATCTGGACCCAGTTCCAGATCTCTTGACCCATCAGTCGGGACAGCTGCACCACTCCCTCCAATCTCTCAACCTCACAGCTTGTTTGCTCCAATTCCAACCATAGCCAGGCTTCCCCTTATTTCCCATTCTGTGCATGACATACTTATAGCTTCCCTAAAGTCATCTACCAAAAGGATTTATGCCAGCAAGTGGAAGCGTTTTTCCTTCTGGGCAGGAGCTAGAAATATGGATCCTTTTACTGCCTCTATCCAATCAATCCTAGACTTCCTAGCTGAACTGTTTCCCTCAGGGTCTTCTTCCTCCACCATCAGAGTACAGTTAGCGGCTATTTCGAACTTTCATGTAGGCTTGTTGGACTCCAGTATCATGTCCCATAAGCTTTGTAAGACCTTTCTTAAAGGTATCTTTTTGCTTAAGCCCCCAATCAGAGACCCCCCACCGCAGTGGGACTTAAAATTGGTTCTAACTTCCTTGATTCTTCCCCCCTTTGAACCTGCGGCTTCCTGCTCCTTGAAATTGCTCTCTTGGAAGACTCTTTTTCTAGTCGCCATATCATCTGCGAGAAGAGTATCAGAACTTCATGCCCTTTGCATTTGTCCACCTTATCTAGTTTTCCATAAAGACAGAGTGTCCCTCAGGACTAACCCGTCCTTTTTACCCAAGGTTTCTTCTGAGGCGAATCTAAACCAGACTATCGATCTCCCAGTTTTCTCCCTCAACTACTCCAACAGAGCAGAACAAAAGCTGCATTTTCTGGACATTCATCGTCAGCTCCGTTACTATCTGGATAGAACCAAGCACGCTAGGAAATCTGAGCAGCTCTTCCTATCTTATGCGGCAGGCAAGAAAGGCCTTCCAATTTTCAAAGTAACCCTTTCTAGATGGCTGGCCTCTGTGATTACTTTCATCTATGACCTCAGACACCAAAAGCTACCGTCAAGGCCCAGGGCTCACTCAACTAGAGCATTAGCCACGTCAATAGCTTTTCAGGCTAGATTACCAATAAATTCCATTTGTGCGGCAGCCACATGGGCCTTTCCTCATACCGTTATCTCTCATTATAAATTAGACATGGCCTCCCGAAGCCGGGCTAATTTTGGTTCCACCGTTCTCAAGAGTCTGTTCCGATGAGCCACCCAGGGTGAAGGTGCTAGGGACGCGGTCCCATCCAGCAAGAATGAAGGCAAGATTGATAACTTAACATTGAGAAGTTTCTTTCTTGCATCCCACCCCCCTTCCCCCTAGCCTGGACAAGACCTAAGGATCCTTGGGGATCTTCCTTCTGCTTTAGCCCCCTTGGCTATCCTTATTGGTAGCTATAGGTCTAGGTGACTTACGAGTGAGGTTTCCTCTTCTCCTTATTTTGGAGATCAGAATTGCTATGGTTTCAGCTATCAAACGAGATCTGGGTAGTTAGCGCCTAGCATTGTGGGATATAGGGTTGCCTCGAGCCGGTAAAAATAGCTCTTGAGCTTTAGTATAGGCCGAGTCAGAGCCGAGGGTCGGCTCCTAACCCATCCAGCAAGAAAGAAGATGAGAAGAAGACAACTAACATGGAACGTTATGGTAGGTACATAACTTCTCATTTGGTACTTACTCAAGTAATCTTAAATTTTTTTAATACTATGAGCTTGTGCTGTAAGAAATGGTGCATTTTTTTGCTGTCTTCTAATTACTGTAAAATTGACTATTTAATATTAACAGCTGACAAGACGTATAAGTAACTTGAAGTAGGATGGTCATTGGGCAGCCTAATAATAAAGTGTAGATGTGAAGAGTGTTACAAAGGGTATTCTGATTGCAGGTGACCTTTAGACCGAGGCACGAGAGGTGATAAATAATAAAATCTTGAGATGACAGAATAGCCCAATATGATCTCTAAGCATACTGTATAGTACATTTCAGTGTATGGTTTATCTAATATTTAGTCATTTAAAACAGTCATTTTTATAAAATATCATTTTCTTTGTGTGATATTTCTGCCATTGCTTTTTCCCCAGTAATATTTTCAGGAGGAATTTGTTAACCATATCAGCAGTCTGTTGCCAGTCTTTTAGCGTGTTGGTTACTCATGTACTGATCACTGTAGTTTTCAGGTTTCATCTAAATAAAAAGTGGTTAATTCTTGCTGTGAGGGATAATATTTTTCTATGCGATCCTGTCATGAATTTTCTATTTTGCTTTTTTATACAGCATTATTATTTGACTTGTGCACTTTGATTTGAAAAGCTGACAGTATCTATATATTTTGAATGAGCTGATACTTAGCTGCTTAATGGACAGACTGAAATGTTCACCACGATGTTTAGTAATCAGACTTAAAATGTAAATTTACCAACTTATTTTTTGTCAATTTTCACAGTAGATAGAATTCTACCATACTTGTGAAGCTGATAACATGAAATTAGAGTGACATTTTCCAACTCCACCAGCTGAGCAGTGGTCTTGCCTGAAACATTGAGAAACTGATAGCTGTATCTAATGCACACATTTTCTTATGCAAAACTAAACAGTTCTGCCTCTCTGTCCCTGGTTCAGTCATGCCCAACTCATAAAATTTCCTCATTTATTATAAAAATATAGCTGTCCCATACTTGCAAGCTAATTGACTACCATATCATGTAGCCAAAACATTTTACCCACACAACATATAGAGTGGCACAAAATCTTAATGTACCAGAAGAAAATAATTGTGCTAGGACAATGCTTACAGTACATTTATCATAGCTGGTTTTCTTCTCCAACATGAGGCAGTAACACTAGCCATTTTAGTAAAAAAAATATTTTTGCTGCAAAGGTTGCAGTCATCAACTGTAAGAGTACATGTGCTGTGTAGTATATTCAGTTAACATTAGAAATAACCCTCAACCTAGAATGTATGTAGTGCAGGGGATTAAGGCAATGAGTTGTTAACCTGTTTTCCCATATTCCAGGGTTTGATTCCATCAGCCTTCATTTACCTGGTGCTGTGGGGCAGTTTAGGAATTGGGCTAGACTAAGCAGTGATCTCCTGGACCACTTCCCTATTAACTACTTGTAAACCTATAAAACATGAAGTTCAAGACCAAACCACTTAGAGTGCTACCACTTAAATTTATATGAGCTGGGAGGTTTCCATTATGACTTGTCAAGTTACAGCTTGATGAAAACCCAACTCACCAAACAGAAGTTGTTAGAAAATCAATCCAGTGAAAAATGGAATGCAAGTGCTTTTTGCAGGAAGGAAGCTTTGCTTATGTGGAGGTAAGATGTATTGGTCTCTTTCAAACCAATTCATTTTGCATTAAGAGGGTTTTATTCTCCACTCTGGTGGGAGCAGAGGGCTGACTCAACCTATCTGAGTCGATAACTGCTGGTGGAAGGCTTATTGTGTGTTTACCTGATTGGCCAGATGGCTTAACTGTGTAAAAGTCCTTCATCCTGCTGGTTTAACTGCCTTACATTTTTGTGAGACTGTGCTCATTTATTCAGAGCTTCCCTGTGCCTGGCTTGCCCACACCTGTGACTACAGGACCTTGGATGATTGCATTTAAACCATTTCTGGGCCTACAACTGATACAAGTACTTTTGTACTTGCTCTAATTATCTCAGTGCTATTTAACAGTTCTGGTGTGCATGGATTTATTGATGTGGTACTCTTTTTTCAGCCTGCACTTAAAGAAACACCATCTGTTTGTTACTGTACTGCTCTTAGGTTGTTTTAACAGTATTCTGATATTTCCTGACCTCCTCTGATACTGCAAAAGCTGTTCTGAGTATGCCAAAGTTCTCCCACATTTGCCAAAATATTTCTAAGTTTTGCAAAGTTTTTCTGTGTTTGAAGTTCTAATACTTTTGTGCACATTTTTCTGTGTTTGGGAACATTTCTCAGGGTTTGTGAACTTATTTTGAACGATTACTGATACTGCAGGAGTTCTGTCTTTTGTTGTTGCACTTGAGCTCAAAACCAGTTTAACATTAAGAGGAATTTTTCTGCACTCTGGAGGGAGCAGAGGGCTTATTCAACCATCTGAGTTGGAAGCTGCTGGTGGAAGGCTTATATTGTGGTTATCTGATTGGCCTGAGGACTTAACTGTGTAAAAGTCTTTCATCCTGCTGGTATAAAAGCGTTGCGCAAACATGGTTACCTGTGCCTTGTATATAAGCAACCCTCTCCAATATCTTCCAGATCGTGTATGCATTTAACCCTTTAAACCACAAGTACCAGTATGACACAGTCATAATCCATGTGGGTATAAATGACCTAAGACATACCTCACTGGACCATATAAAGAGAGAAATAATGGACCTCTCTGAATATGTGTCCCAGGCGAATGTGAATCTAGCCTTGAGTAGCATCCACCATTGATGATGCCACTTTATCAGCAAAAATGATTGAGTTTAAACAATTTGCTTACTTTCTGGTGTCACAACAAGGGATGTCTGTCACTCTGGGGAGACATGATTGATAAACCATGATGCTTTGCCAGAGGTGGATTGCACTTGTCACCATTGGCTTCCGGATACTGGTAAAAACTTTATTTATCCCATAGTGCCTTTTTTAGGCCATATGAAGTTGTTAAACCCTCCTTCATAACAAAAGTCACTCACGACTACCTAAAGGTACTGCTGCTCAACACTAGGAGTTTAAATAAAAAACTACACTCCTCACCTGGAGAGTGCAGACATATATGCAGTCATGGAACATGGGTCAGAACCATGGAAAGCACCCTGGCTATCAAAGGCTACAATGCCTTTCATACATTTTGATCCCCTCAGCTCGGGATAAAACAAAGGGAGGAGGTGGCTGTGTTCATAAAGGACAAGTAAACTGCTAGACTGGTGTAACAACATGACTCGCTTGAGCTGCTCCATGCCCAACTAGCTATAGGATCAACCCCCTGTCATATCGTTGCTAGCTGCTAATCCCCTAACATGAGTCTACAAAACCACACCTCCTACCTAAACCAACTGGAATCTGTTAACATTCAGCCTAATGCTATACTTATGGATGACTTCAACTACCCCTCCAAAAACTGGGAGACTTACATGACCCATAATTCACTTGCTTAGAGTTTTTTGGACTTCAACACAAACACCCTGAAACAACTAGTTAGCTGCCCAACTAGAAGTACAAATATCCTAGACCTAGTACTCACAAAGATGGAGGGATGCTGTTCTTTCTCGTGCATTAACTCCTCCCTGACGAGATCTGACCACAAAATGCATCTCCTTTAGTATAAAACTAACCTAGAACCCCCATCAAATTCCAAACCTGTTAAGAACTTTCCTAAGGCCAGTTACCTCAAACTAAGTGACAGCTTATTAAACTTGCAAACCCAGATGATACTGAGGCCTAGTCTGAGCTGTACACAAAAGCACTGTACAACCACATTCATAGCTGCATAGAGGAGGCAGTGCCTCTCAAGAGTCAAACCTGTGATTACTGGGAAAAATAAATCACCCTGATGGACCTGTAGCATAAATAGGCTGTTCATCAAAATGGAAAAAAATCCTCTCCAAAGCCAAGAAGGAACAAATAAAGCATTGCACAAATAGACTCACCAGTCTAACAGACAAATTAGAGAGCTAGTCAAATCTGCCAAAGCAAACTATGAGGCAGATGTAGCCTCCAAGGTGGTAGATAACCAAAATGCTTTTTTTAATTATGTTTGTAACCTCAGGGGAAACGCTCAGCAATGTGCCCTTTTAATCATGATTGGCAACACTTGCACCCAGCCTGAAACTATAGCAAACCTGCTGGCTGTCATGTTCAATTCAGGCCCCCCCATCACCTCCTATCACATGGAAAGAAATACCAGCAACCATACCCTTACCGGTCATTATGAGGGGAAAAGGTCCTTACTGCACTCACTAAAGCTAAAAACACAGCCTCCATGGGTCCTGATAACATTCCTGGGTACTTTTTAAATAGCTTAAAACAGACTTTATCAGGGTCACTAGAAACCGTCTTTAAGCACAGCCTCAAGATGGGCTTTGTCCCAGAGGAATGGAGGGTTATGACAGTTGTCCCTCTGTATGTGGAGGGCCCATCAACTGACCCTGGGAACGACAGCCCCATAAGCTTGACCAGTCTTTTCTGCAAGCCCATGGAGAGAACTGTCATGGACCTGATCAATAACAACATAGGAACTCTCCAAAGATTGAACCAGACCTAATTTGGCTTTGTCAAAGGGAGGTCTTGCTCACTCACTCTGGTGGACTTCTTTGAGAAAGTCACCAGGGTCATTGATGAGGGTAAAACAGTACACATTGCTTTTCTAGAACTGGCCAAAGCTTTCAACACATTCTCCCACTCAAGAGATCATAGATAAACTTACTGAGTTGGGCATAAAACCCCTACATTGTCAGATGAATAGCAAACTGGCTCACTGATAGGGCAAATGTTGTCTGGATAGGTGAATCCACTTATGATAAGAAGCCTGTTACTAGCGGTGTCCCACAGGGCTCAGTGTTGGGACTCCACCTGTTTGGTATATCCTTCTCTGAAGTGAAGGCCAATGCTAGGGGCCTCTGGCTCACCAAGTTCACTGACTACTGCAAGCTGGGAGCAATCACTAAACCCACAAATGATGTTGACATTCTACAAACGGGCCTAAAAATGAAAAACGACTTGTGCCAAAACCAAGGTCTAAGACTAAATGCTAAAAAATGCATAATCATACCTTTCAGTAAATCGGATATCCCTGTAAATTATAATATTGATAGCACACCCCTAAAAGTACATCCAGTGGTGAGCAACCTAGGAACACATATAGATAACCTAAACTTTGACCGCCAGATAGCTACTTTAATGAGGAAATTCTTCTGTGTGGCTCAACATATAAGTAAAGGTATGGCATCAAGATCAAAGAAAGTCATAGTGCCATTGTACTCGGCCCTCATCTGGCCCATAATCAAGTACAGTGCTCCCTTCTGCATGTATCTAACCAGGCACTTACTCCAACAGGAGGGGCTCCAGAAGTTTTTCACTGTAAAAAAAAAAAAAAAAAAAAAAAAAAAAAAATAGAAAGTGTAAAACACTTGGCTTATGCAGACCAGCTAAAGGCCCTATCTCTTTATTCCATCTCATATTGTTTATTGACTGGTGACTTATGCCTGACTTACAAGGGATTCTGTAATCCAGCCCTGATGAAAACGTTACATATTCGCAAGAAAAATTATACGAGGGTTACACTTTCCATGGACCTGAACCTTGTTTGTGACTGTAACAGAACTTGCTGGAGAGAGAGAGAGAGATTTGTACCCCAAAAGCTACCTCATCTATAGCATAAACTTCTCATCTTCGTTAAACAAAGCCCGACTCTCACTCTCTTCAAAAAGAATTTGGATTGATGACTGGATAACCATAAATTCTCTCCTGGGGTACTGCCTGTGATGTTAGGAGGTACTGCTAGCCATGCCAGGGAGAAGTAGGGCAGTGGATGTATGACTTGTGCCAGCACAACTAGCTGGAATTTTGTAAATAATTGTATACCATTGGTATATCAAAATGATCTTGTACAGATGCTTGTGCTGAAAATGTATTTGTGAGCTTCGCTTGTGTTGTATTAAAATGTATTAGCAGTGCACCCTGCTGAAATGAAGAGCAATGTGCATGTATTATGGTATCTGAATGAAATGTATAAGTTTTAATAGAGGACACTGGCATACCCATGGCTAACCAACTGGCATATTGTAAGAAAAATAAGGGTAATGTAAATAAGCTGTTAAATCATTGAGTGGTACCCCACAGTGCTGAGTGGCCCTGGTGATGGTAGGTCTGGGAGCAGCCATTATGTTTTAGCTTTTGTAAAGAAGTGGGGGAAGTGTTGTAAATGTTTCTGGCTCTTACTCATTGCCATAAAAGTTCTAAATGTGTATTGTAGTAGCCTGCTAAAATCCTGTCTCAAACTTCAAAAAGGAAATACTGTGAGAACCTAGTCAGGTGACCAAATGAGGTCATTCTGCAAGTCATCTTGATGTTATATTTTACAGGCAGTAATCTCAGAGACTATTGAATATTCTGTTTGGGAGCCTGACAAGAAAGACTGCTCAAGTATTTAATCTTGCCTTGCCCAATTAAGTTATTAGGGGACAGTAAGTTCTCTTAGATTAAGTCAGGAATATAGTGAAGCTTAGTTTAGAGATTGTTTTTCTTTATTTGTATGAGTCTGTCCATCAATGTTGTCAATATTGTCTGTGATTTGAACTCTGGATTACTGTGAATATATATTCATTATTTTCATGTTTTTATTATTTATTATTAAATATATTTAAAATTTGTATTATGACCGATCCTTGTAGAATGTACTCAACCTTTTGTGCTTATATTTATTTGGTGACACTGTGGTGGGCCACTCCAGAAGGCCTAGCCATCTTGGTGAACTACTACTACTATGTGTATTAATATTAATATTGCACAATATAATTGGACACCCTTTGTTAAGAAGGGCTTTAGAGTAGCTGGTTGTGAAGTGTCTGGTGGCAGTGATAACTACCTTATACTCTGGGCAGAAGGGGCACAGGAGGTAAATCTGTGCCAGCCTTTCCCAGGTGCGTGTATAAAAATTAAATATGTTGTGTCTGTGTGTCAGCTATTTGGGGCAGCGACACAAAGCACTGGGTTTACAGAGAGGGTGCTGGTGGACTTGGCTTGGACACTCAGCTGAGGACCTAACCCTACAGCTGTACCAATGAGGAGTCGTATTGGGGATCTAGAGGGAGACATATATAGAGACATCCAGACCCTGGGCTGAGTGTGTTCCCTGTGTGATGTTAAGGGAAATTGTACTTGATGCAGAGAGTGCATCCATTTGTATTCCAAGAGCACGTCCCTCTCCAGTGTCAGTAGTCAGGATTCAGGCTCCTTGATTACTGGCCCAGCTTGGGGGCGACACATATTGGTGCCCATCGCATATTGGTAGCAGTGGTGGGCATCACATTTTAATTGGTTGGCAGTGGAAGGATCATCACATGCTCACATATCGTTGAGCAGTAGTGCAGATATTGAATTTCTGTAGCCTGTAAGCAGTGGTCACTAAAGAAGGTGTTTGTACTCTCAAGCAGCCACAAAGTAGACTTTGAATTCATATCACAATAGTTTTATTTATTTACTTTTTGTTAGCTTAGATAGTCAGGGAGAGCAGGCAAGGATGTCGGCAGAGGATTATGGCAAGCTGACAAGGAACCGGTTGGCTGAGATGTGCCAAGTCAAAGGACTGGGACACGTCAACCCAACTAAAGGGGGAAATTATTGTAGCCTTAATCACAGCTGCATCAGAAATCAGCAACCAAGAAGACAACCGGATTGGCATTGGGGATGTACAGCTCCCAGAAATGGAACAGCTCAACTTCTTCTCAGAGAACTTAAAAATCTGTATGGAGTTAGAGACTTGAACTGGAAGCCAAATGTTTGGAATTAGAATCAGCAGAGAGACTGTAGCATTTGGTGGTCAAAGTAGAATCAGCAGAGAGACTGCGGCATTTGAAAGCTGAAGAAAATGAGAGGCAGAGGCAACATGAAAAGGAAATGCTGACTCTTTGCCAGGATCATGGAGTTAATGGGGAAGGGAGTAATCATATCCTAGAAGCAATAAAGGTTAATAAACTTCTCCCTCAGTACCAAGAAGGTGATAATTGCAATACATTTATTCATCTATTTGAAAGAGTATGCAAACAGTGTAATGGTGACCAAGGGCTCTGGGTACAGTTCCTCACCCCCTTACTCCATGGTAAAGCTGTAACTGTTGTTTTGAAATAGTCTGATACTGATTGTTTAGATTATGATCAATTTAAGCAATGTTTCTTACAATGTTTTAAGTTAACACCTGAAGCTTACAGAAAAAAAGTTTTGTGAGCATAGACGCAGGGAAGATGAGAGTGTATGTGATTATTTTCATAGGTGGGTCTGTGGGTGTCAGGCCACCACCTTTGAAAAGGTGGCAGACCTTTTGGTGAGGGAACAAGCCCTTTGCACTTTGCCTGAGGACATGAGAATCTGGTTAGCAGACAGGGAATACAACTCTGCAGATGAGTTGGGGAAAAATGGAGACCTATACCTAGTAAGCAGGACATCACTGCACAGGAAAGAGATACCCAGTGCTGCACATGGATATAAGGGAACCTGTGGTGGACAGCCTAAACCACCCCAACAGAGTCCACCAGTAACAGAGGAAGCCACTAATTCAGGTACATTGGCCAGGATCAAAGGTTAAATGTTTTAAATGTAACTAGTGGGGCCATGTAGTATATAAATGTCCATGCAGGCAAGGTGGGCAATAAAAGGTGGGGGAGCAATGCCATTGGTAAGTTCATAGGTATTTAATAGGCTAATGACCACAAGGGCCTTTTTAAGCCTAACCATGCATCCCAAATCTCTGACAAGTTCTGATACCATTGATAACTGTAAGCATGGGCTTGGAAGATGAATCAGTTACAGGTTACCAGTGTCCATTAGAGACATAGGTGCCAAGCCAGGGATGAATTTCCGGTTTCTCATCCAATTGTCCAAGTTGCACTTGAATTGGGTTAGGGAGGAACTCTGCTTCACATGGATGGGGAGCCTGTTCCATAGATGTGGTAGTCTCTGGGATACATACCTCTCTCTCCAGCAGGTCCTGTTTATATCACAGGCGAGGTTTAAATTTTTAGAATGGGTAATTCTGGTGCTGTTTGTTTTGTAGATATGCAGGAGGTCCATCAGAGTGGTGTCTGACATTGCCCTGTATGCTAGGCATGGCTCTTCCCTCAAAAGCCTGTAGGAGACAAAATACAAGGATAGGGCCTTGAAGCGGTCTGCATAGGACATATTATTTATGCCCTGTATTCTTTTAGTGAGGAACATCTGTGGACGTTCTAGTTGTTGGATATGCTTGGTGAGGTACATAACCAAAGGAGGTGCTATAGGCCTGAATGAGTTAAGACACTGCTTCTGAAACAATGTTTGTTTTTATGTTATCAGTATTAAATGTTGAATGTGATTGTATTTGTATAATCACATGCTTTGTACCTTTTCTGTTTTCCTTGTGTTGTGACGTGTTGGGTTTGCAAACAGCAGGGCTGGCAGTACAGTGTGTAAATGTGCACAGTACTTGCAGGCATGCATATAACATATTGCGAAGCAAGGCAGTTAACCTGCCATGGTTAGCAAACTGATGCTGAAAATACAGTTTTGTACTTGCTCGTCTTTCTTCATTATGCAAAAAAGAGAAAAAGCAAAAATCAAAAATGAAAATAATCAGCTTAGTCTGCCCACTTGGACGTCAAACATATCTAAGCAAATTAAATAAGGCTGTATTTACACATCTGCTAAAGACTCATGGTTAGAGTTTTTCTTTTTTTTTCGGTCCAGTTTATGTGTATTAAGACTCTTGTTAGTTCATAATACTACTGAGTCTTAAGGATCTGAAATTGAAGAAACTAATTTTGACTCCATATAAGGTCCACGTGGTCCACCTAGTCTGCCAGTGGAGATAGCTCAAATAAAAACTGTCCTTCGCATTCTTGAATTCTGTCAAGTGTTTTTTTTTTTTTTGTGCTGCCCTGTTTATTCATTTAGGCTGTTCCTGTCATGCATTGCCCTTTCTGGGAAATAGCTCTCATTTTATCTCCCTTGAGGTGTATACCTTGCACCGCCTTGTTTCTTCAAGTTCTGCTATTTTCTTCTTGCGTATACATTTTGAAAACAAATACCCTGTTGAACAGATGCAGTTTGCTTTGTTGAGGTCCACTCCATTGAAGGTGGTTAGTTCTATCTCCTGCACCCCAGCTTAACTATAACAAATCAAGGACAATGCATTGCTTGGGGGAGTATAATGACTGGACCATGGAAAAATATTAATTTGCTGGTTCACCCATTCATCTATCCATCAACAAACCCTTTTCCTATTTTTGCATATGGGGTCAGGATCTTAGTTCCACAGTGACAATCATCTAGAGACAAGGTCCACAACACCTGGTGGCTAGCCCTGCAGTGTTAGTTCTTCCATACCACACACTCAGACTCATACCTATGGCCAGAATGTTCAGTCCACCTACAGCATGTCTTTGAAATGTGGGAGGAAACCGGAGCACTTAGAGGAAACCCACATGAACACAGGGAGGACATGCAGACTCTACACAGAAGGCACCCCAGCCAAGAATTGAACTGGAGAACCTCTTACTATGAGGTGACAATGCTATCCTTTGCCATATAGTCCTTTATATCATAATTGAACTGTTACCTTGAAGAATTTAATGTTTTCTACTATATTGCACCTCTGCTTTTTCTATGACTTTACATGCATAGCTGTTTTAGGCTAACTGTGCATGGTTTCCAGTGCTGACTGGGCATCATTGTTTGTTGCCTTCTCAGAAGTACTTACACCCCCTCTGGGTTCATAGATTGATAAGCTCACTAGTATTGCATGCAGTGTTGCAAATGTGATTTTCCGAACTGTGCATATACATGGATAAGAACATCTTGTTTCTTCCATCCTGTGGTGGCTTTTACTTTGCATTCCAACATGCCTTTGTACTGTTTTCTTGAATGTCTTGCTTTTAAGACTTTTTTTCACAGTTGCACACACCACTATTATCCATCTGTTTACACTTTTGCTTTTTCTTTGCTTCTTTGAAGCGTTATTTTTTGCACCGAATTTTAAATGCCATGTTTTAGGAGAGTCCTATTTTCTCAACCTTTCTACACCTTTTGTGTATTGTCCCATTTATAATTGTCACATTATGAAAAACTCAACATTTTCCTTCCAGTTCTTTTGCAACATCACTTAGAGACATCGGTGACTGACCTGTGTACTGACCCCTTGTGCTACCCATCTGTTACCAATATCTCATAAGGATGGACTGGCTCCATTGTGACCATCTGTGTCCTATTTCTTAGCTTATGTTTTTTTCTCATAATATCACCCTAGGACTACCTCCATTTCCTTCAAATTTGTTCACTAACCTGTTGTGTAGTACTGTGTTGAGTGGCATGCTAATTTCCAAATAAGTAACACCCACAGACCAGTTTGTGATCTACATTGTGATTACTCAGTCAAAGAACTCTATTAGATTTTTTTTCTTCAGACCACAGTCCCACTTCTCTTTAAAGAACATTTCTTTATAAATTCATTGGAAGAAAAGCAGACCCCTGAATTCTTTCATTAACAAGTGCTTTACTAAATTTCAGTGCCTTGGCTCACCATTCCCTTTTTATAGAATAGAAAATGCATTCTGAGAACCTTTTTAGATTGTTATCTATACTTAAGATGTGATCTACTGAGACCGAACAAAGTATTGGCTAATGAAAGAATTCCAAAGCTTGCTCTTCTTTTGTTGGATTTATATAACTGCCATATTTATGTTCCTATTTGTAACCATGCTTCCTTCTTTCTAGTGCCTCACAGAGTTTCAGATGTTTTAAAGTACTTTCCTTTAAATGTTTTCCCCTTGCCCAAGGTCAGATTGAAAGGATGCTAGTTTCCAGCAGCCATTGTTATGAAAGGGAGTCAAATGTTCTTCCTGTCTTCAGGAACCTTACTCTCACTCCACGATTTGTTCTGAGGTGAAATTCTTTCATCTTAATTTTTTATTATTTTATCTTGTTTGTTGACTGGGTAAGCCCGATGAACAAACTGTCCCATTTCAGGGGTGACCCAGGAGCACTGTCTGGTTAAGTGACTTTCTTAGAGTTGTGCAGTAAGCAAATGAAGGTGAAAGGGCACAGAAAGCAACTCATCAACAACAGAGAGCATTAGTTCTGTGCATTAACTTATCAGGCTTGTGTACCTTTTGTGCTTTTCAGTTGTTTTTGGACTGCTTTTGTGAAAGGAAAAGGATAAAACCTTTTGTCCTGGACACTTGTATGAGCTGGATTTGTTAAAATTCTGTTATGCAAAAGTATTTGCTTACTTGGTCTGCTTTCTTATTATCCTCTTCTATAACCATCCCCCAATAATTTTTTGTTCTGCCAAAATGTGTTTTATGCTGGGTTATTATGGTTCAGAAATAATGTTTTTGCTAACAACAATTACCCCTGCTTATATTTTGCAGATGGTTTGGTAGCCTTTAACTTTGTGTGACTGCTGTGATTTGATAATTAGTTTGTCTTACTGAGCTGTAAAATGTGGCATTACGTAAAAGTACTGTCAATTCAAGCAGCTTGTCAGTGCTGAACAAAACCAGCTAACAGCTAAATACCAGTGATTATTGAGAGTTCCCATAAAAAGCTTTAACATTTCAGATTCCAGCAGCATGTTAACTGGTTTGTGAAGGTTACATATGAAAATACTGTGTTGTTGGCCTTTACGCATTACACTGCAGTATACGCTGGAGCCAGCCCAACCTGCAGCATCAGTTTTGCTGCAGTTAATTTGTGTATAAAATTTTCATTACCTTTTATATAAATAACTGAGTTTATTCTGAAGCGAAGTCAGACTCTCTTACTTTGTTTCAGTAAATCTAATTAAATTACATTTATGTGTTATTTTTGGAGTCATTGAATTATTTAAAGACTTTCAGTTTCAAAGAAGATTAGATGTTTTCATAAACCTTAAAAGCAATTGGTGATGCAACAAATGAGACACTGTGGCAGTGGACAGAAAGCCCTTGCCTTTTTCTGTAGTAACTAATGTCCAATAATACAATTGCTTAGAGCAGCTCTCATTTCCACATTAAATGTGTTTAACATCAGCAGTGCTCATTAATCCAACGTACTCCCCAATTTTCCATATTCCTTCCTTGGTATATGTGTCTAAAGCACCCTGCCCTGATGTACCCATTCTAACCCACATTTGTTGAAGAGCACCCCTTTCCCTCTCCTAAATTGATGTCTGCAGTATAGATGGATTTTGTTTAGTGGTAGTGGTGGTAGCATTAGTTCTTAAAATAGCTGCTCTCTGGGTATCTTTATACTTATTGCATTATGCCCACCTCTCAGAGCATATCTCTGTGCCGATGATTCTCTGACTAGGTCTGCAGTGACAGTTGTGATTGCATCTGTGATGGTACTGCAGTGTACTGTTATTTCTCTTCCTTCATGCCATGGAAAATACCCTCTAGAATATGCATCTGTGCCTAAGATTTCTAATGTGTTGTTTACCCCTGTGCTTGCCAGTCATGTCTTTATTTATATTTTTACAGGGGGCTAGCACTCATCAGTATTGACCAATTCCAAAGTGAAATGCAAAACATTTCACAAAAAATGCAGTCATGAAAGCAGTAACAGAGCAGCTCAGAGTGCTATCAGTACTGATACAGAAAATCTGTATACATTCTAGTGCCCAAGCAGAGTGTGGTATGCACATTAGTTTCTAAAGGGATCAGCTTTCAGTAATTCTGTGAGAGGAGAAGAGAAGTGGAAAGGAGATGGGGATAGTGTGTTAGGTGATATGTCCTGTGCTGAAGCAGGAGCATTTGGCTTGGATTAAGAAGTGCTTTTTGAGTTACATTCAGATTTTGGAATGGATTTCCTTTTGGTCGCTGGGGAGAGCTTGCCAAAGAGTAGGTGTCTGAGAGAAGAGTGTGTGTGTAGTGCTGTGGAGTTTGGTTCTACGGGTAATGACAATTGATGTGACTTGAGAGTAGTGTTTCAGGTAGTATGATAGTGTTTCTCATATTTAGTTGCAGGAGAATAAATGTTTGGAGCTGGAATAGTTTGTAGAGTTGGGATCATGACAGTACATTTGATCTTTGTTTAATGGGTAGCCATTTAACTTTTTCTGGGGTGACACAATGATGTCTCACAGAGGAGAGAGTTTGTAATGAATTGGCAGATGCTAGTGGAGATTGTCTGGTATCAAGCATACCCCCAGTTGGACAGAATCCATTCATTCCCTTAACTGGGAATTTCACCTAGAATTAGGGGGTGAGTGTTGTTCTGAGGCATTCATTAGGGTGGTTTATGCCCTCAGTGGTATCTCAGCAATGAAGGTGTTTTGTAATGGTGTAATACCACTCCTAGGTGGAGGAAACTGTGCAGTCCATTTTACCACAAAGCCCTGTAGTACCTTCTGCATGTGAATGCATGCTTCTGCACACTCACATTGAAGGCTGCTACCAGGTAGTGGCTTGATAAACCTAACCCTTTCCCTCAGATCATGCATTTGCATTACTGACATATTCCAATTTATCATGGCATTACACAGCCAACTCAACTCTTCCCTCCCCAAGGATGGCTAGACCCATCCTCTTCTGCCAGCTACATTAGGTGCATACCTCTCAACTGTCCAGATTTTTGCAGAATGTCCAGATTTTTGCATTATACTTTTGTTCAGTTCCTTATAAAATTTGTGGTTTTCTGGCAAATCATTGATGGTTGAAGTCACTAAATAATAACATATATTTGAGTTTTAGACTTCATATCCTTCAGAAAAATGCATCATAACACAAAACCCTTTAGTCTAACAACTAAGTATATAAGAGAAATATTTAAAATCTATACCTATTCTTGGACCTTTTGTCTTCCATTATTTTTGCTTTGCCCAGATTTCTTGTGTTAAGAGGCTGAGATGTATAATTATGTGCCTGAGCCATTAAATAAACTCACATCACCTAGGCTGTAGTCAAGGCTTTATCTTTCTGTGTTGTTAGAGCTGGTACTTTGTGCCTGAGATTATATATCGTCCAATGTCTGTCCTGCACGCACACACACACACACACATATATATATGTATATATGTGTGTCTGTGTGTGTGTGTGTGTATATATATATATATATATATATATATATACATACACATATATACATGTATATATATATATATATATATATATATATATATATATATATATATATATATATATATTTATATACATATATAAAATAATATGGATCTAGGACTTTTGATTGAAAGATCAAAAGTCCGAATCCATTATGACCGAACATACTTTACTGAAAGCGCTTTTAAAAAAAAACAAAAAAAAATAAAAAACAACATTAAACCTACTTCTGTGCAGGGGTGCAAGCCCCCCTGCATCCCAACACCCCCCTACTTTAATATTCTTGCTCTGAGGTCGCACTACAGTGGGGAAAAGTGAATTTCCCTTATCCGCACTGTTGTATGACCGGCACACAGAGCATACTTATTCAAAAGTGCTGCTTCGGTGAACAGCACTTTTGGTTAAGTATGCTCGGTGATTTCTTCTTAAGTGGAGGGTGCATTCCGGGATCTGTACGGATCCCGTGTATGTATATATATATATATATATATATATATATATATATATATATATATATATATATATATATATATATATATATACACAATTGTTTTCTTCTTGCCTGACCCTGGCCTTGTAGTTTTTAGTTTTAGTTCCTTAAAAAAGCATTCATCATGCATTTGCTAGTAGCTGGCATATAAGGGGTCGCCTATCTGTAGTATGTTTCACATAACCTATGTGCTCTTGAGATATATTTTTGATATCCCGGAACTGTAAATGCAAAGGAAACAGACACTTAATCCTAACGGGTAGCTTTGGTTAAGTGCCCATCATCGTCTTCTCTTTTCGGCTTTTCCCGATTAGGCATCACCACAGTGGAACAATGGTCCACCGAACGATTGGCAGTGGAATTTACAGTGTTGTTGCAAGCCCGGACCCAACCTTGCACCGAAGGCACTCACATGCACGCACTCACACTTAGGGCCAGTTTAGTGTCTCCTTTTCACCTACAGCACGTCTTTGGGATGTGGGAGGAAACTGGAGCACCTGGAGGAAACCCACGCGACTGCAGAGAGGACATGCAGACTCGTGTGTGTCCTTCATATGAGGTAGAAACTAAGTTTGGGTGAGTAGTTAGAGGTTAAATGCAGAACAGTTTGTTGTCTTGAAAACTAAACCATTAGGTATAAATCTTGTTACATACATGAATGCTATGTATGGACTTGGTCCCCTTAGCTGGAATCTTCACTGTGGTTTGAAGCCCTGGTGACTCAGAGGTTTGAGCATCCGGGTGGAGTTGTGATAACCAGTCAAGTTCTTTCTTTCCTTTTCATTTACTAGATGGGTCATCTTGCTCCTAAGAGGTCTAGTAAACATACCTGTGACACAGATACCAAACTGCTTTCTGATGGCAATATAATTTTGATTTTTGTAACAGCAGTGTGTAGTAAAGATTATTTTTAAAATTGTTCCACCTCAGTTTAGTAAGAAAATGCATTGCTGATCCAGTCATACTCCTAGGTATTTGAACAGTAAATTTTCTTTATTAAACCTTCATCAGAGAAGATCTTCTACCAGTAGAAGTTGGTGTTTGGTTTTCATGCACCAGTTTTCTGTGTGTATTACTGGCATATTTCACCAAGATCCTCAGTGAGTGCTCTTGGCAGTCTTTTCATCCTTTTAGTGATTTTTGGTGAAAATTATGATATATATATATATATATATATATATATATATATATATATATATATATATATATAATGTGTATATATATATATAATGTATATATATATAAGACCTACTGTTTATTGACCTCATATTAAGAGATGTTCAGAACATCTTATCTGGAAGGTCACCATTGGTCTATATCTGCAACTTTTGCACAGGTTTGATCACAGATTAAACACTCTATTAGAGATGGAGAAGAGGGAGAAGGTAAGTTTTATATTTTTTCCCCAATGTATCTCTCTGTTCTCTAAGTTTGTGTTTTGTTAATTGGTTTGTGTGTGTGTGGGAGTGTGTGTATACATGCTTTTATATGTATTTATATATACATGTGTGTGCGTGTGCTTATATATGTATGTATATATATATATATATATATATATATATATATATATATATATATATATATATATGTTTTTTTTTTTTTCACCTGTATACTTCCATTTCAAGATGCAGCGGTGGTACGGCTGTAGCGTTGTTACCTCACAGCAAGAGGTTCTCCCGTTCAATTCTCGGCTTGGCTTAGGAGTGCCTACTGTGTGGAGTATGCATGTCCTCCATGCGCTTGGGTAGCGTTCAAAAGACATGCGTGCGTAAATGAGCGTGCCTTCGTTGAAAGTTGGGCGTCGAGCTGGCACCTCGGCATTTCGTAAAAATCTACTGCCGATCATTAGCAGACCGGAGTTCCGCTGTGGCGACCCCTTACCGGGAAAAAGCCGAAAGACCAACAACAACATACTTCCATTTCAAGAGTGTGGGGGCTTGCCCCATGTCAAAAGTTATTGGGGAGTTTGCTCCCTTAAAAAAGTTCTTCACTTTTTTACAACTGTGGGAGTGTCGGTGTTTTGAGGTAAGACCTTCCAAGGCTTTAGATGCTTCAGGTTTGCATAATCACATGTTGAGTAAATGATGTATTATAATTCAGAGCAAATCCTGTGTGTAGATCAGCATGTAAGGTGTGTGTGCTTTATCTTTAAGAAGCATGCGAGGCTGTACGTGCCGGTATAAATTCCAGAATCATGCAATCCCTAGTGCCATTTTGTAGAAGCAGCCAGAGAGTAAGCATGCATGATTGCAGTTGTTAGTTTGTATATAAGTTACTTAAGTTATAGTTAGTATAAGTTATAGTCAGTAAGCCTCTATAGTGATGTGTTTGTATGAAATAAAGCTGGTTGAACAGAACCCACAGAGACTCTTTTATCCATGTCCTAACCCAAAAGCAATATGGTGTCAGAACCGGGATGGAAGAGAGAAGAATATTCAGAGTCATGAGATGTAAAGATGACAGCGAATGTAGAACCAAGAGAAAAGAGCACAAATGTAATCAGAAAGAATCAAAGGTAATGAGAAATAACAAGAATTATTTACTCGATGCAAAAGACTGAAAAAAGGGGCATTGCAAGGGCACAAACCACATTATTAGGCAAGCAGAAAGCAGAAAAAAAGTTTAACTAAAGAAAATGTTTAAAGTAAAATTATTTGATGAAACGATTAACAGTAAAGCAAAAAATGAATATGTTTAAAGCAAAATGAGTGTGGTTAAGCAAAGTTGGGTATGTTTAGAGTAAAACAAGCACAAGAGAAGTATATTGATCATGAAAAAGGGCTTAAATGAACAAAATGAATATAATAAGAAAAGAAAAGGGCACATTAAGCAGAAATAAAGCAAGGCGACTGTATGTGTTTTGGCAAATTGCTGTGTTTGGGCATAACTATGACTTCATACTGTATCAGGCCCATAACTAAATTTATTTGAAGTATCTCAGTGTGTAAAAGTGCTTACAGTGTGTGCTTATTTCTGTACATGTATTTCAAAGAGTTCATTGTGTGGAAAGTGCAACTATTTGTATAAAGTATAGTTATTTCGAAAAGTTCTTGTGCTGGGTGTGTCTGTTTGCAAAATGCTGTCATTACAGAGCGCTTCTTGTACTGTAAAGAATTGCCTAGCAAGGTACCACCATTTTGGGGACATTTCAGTGTGCTGTATGCAGTTATTCGCTAATTGCAATTACTTCGAAAGGTATTGAGTTTTGGGCAACAGATGTTTGATTTATTCATATTGTGCAATTGCTTAACATGTTTCTTATACTGATAAGAAGTGTTTTCTTGTAAAAAAAAATAGCATTATAAGAGTATTACAGTGCTCATGAATTACTCAGTCACATTGTAAAGTTCTCGAATGTTTCTTAAAGTGATGACATTTTTCAAGTGATGGTGCATGATTGTAGCATTTCTACCTTTATCAATAGAATTCCGAAAGTATAACAGGTGATGGTGTATTACTTTAGCATTTCTGCCTTTACCAGTAAAATTCCGAAAATATCAAAAAGCCCAAGAAGTTTTATTTCACAAAGTTCAGTTATTCAAAAGTACTATGAGTTTGTTCGTTCATTTGCATAATTTTGATTAGCCCAAGAGTAAAAGTTCAGAGCACGAAGGCATTGGACAAGTACTGTTTATGCCACAAACGTGTGTGTGAGTTCATGCTTATTCGTGAGACCCTTCGCTGGTATGTGTTAATATGACAGACGGATTTTGAAAACCCCTACCACTTGTGTTTGATCAGAATATTGCAGAGAACTGGAGAATATTTGAGCAACAGTATGATATTTTCATACAGGCATCTTATGCAGATAGAGATGCATGCACCCGGGCATTCATTTTGCTAAACCTACCATGGTCTGAGGCCATAGAGAGAGAGCGTCATTTGTGTATGCACCAACAGTTTATGAAGAAGAAGATGCAGACAAACCATATTGTTGTACAGGCTAAATCAAGGGAAGACCATGAGTGTTTGAAGCCCAAATTCAGAGAAATGTGCAATCCCCAAACGAATATTACATTAGAGGGGCTTTTGTTTTACACATGAAATCAGAAACCAGGGGCAGTATTTGCAGCTTATATAACTGACTTGAGAAACAGAGCTAAAATGTGTTGGTTTGTTGCTGTAAAAGATGAGCTTATAAAGGGCAGGCTTGTATGTGGTATTAATAGTGCTACTTTGTGAAAGATTTTACTTTGTGACAGTGATTTAATGTTGAGTAAAGCAATAGAGATTTGTCAAATCCATGAGGTGAAGCACCCACCAAGAGGAGAAAACGCTGAGAGAAGAAAGGAGCCACTTTTGAGATTTTAAGTATTTTTCTTCAGATTATTTGTTAAGATTTCTGCATTGCCGCCTACTTTTTGGTGTTTTCCAGCTTGCTAAACTTGATATCTGTATTAGGAACTGTATTTAGAACACATCTGGAGCCTGTTTACTGCATTTCCTGTGTTGCACTTATTTTAAAATCGTTTTTTTCTTAAAATTTGCATTTTACCTGTCTCTGCCCTAGCACTCAAGTGTGGGGTCATTTATTGCACTGTTCTAACTTGTTGCTACTTGTGTATCTCTGCTATCTTTAAACAAAACAAAAAAAAACAAAAAAATCTTGCTTTTCCCCCACTTTCTGAAATTTAAAAAAAATGTTCAGTTACAGATTTGCTGTTCTGAACTGTTTGTAAGTTTCTTGGAGGCCATTGCTTGCTTGGGCTAAAGGGAAGTCTCTGTGTTCATCAGTGGCAGTGGTAAACACTGAACAGCCTGCCTGCCCCTGTGGGAGTGGTTACTGCCTAGAAACTGTAGTTTTATTGGCCATTTTGGGTCAGTTCCAAACTCCTTGATCCCCCTTTCTTAAAACCCTCTTTTGCGCGTTTTTGCACATAGCGCAGCATCGGGCAGCACTGCTTAATCAGGTTTAAACTATTCCCGGCTCCACAAAATCTGCTCTTCACTTTTTCCCTTAGAACTGTTCCAAATCGCAAAGTAAGCACTCTATTTTCCTTCTAAAACCCAGCAGTAACTAGGATAAGTGTCTTATAAGTAAGCACTAATAAACTAAAGCACTACACCCTCTTATACTGCCTTTAAGTACTTTGCTCCCTATTGGTCCTTTTTGATCAAGTCATAAAGTAATTCCTTATACTATTCTGGCATGTCCAAAAGTCAGTTTCAGGTTTACTCTCCAGTCCAGCTGGTGAATATAGGAATCTTGAGGCAATGTTACAACTGCCTTATGTACACAGACCACCCTTTCCTCTTCCCAACAAGCTCAAATATATGTGAGAGATGCAACTATATAGCCAAACTGGAGGCTGAGCTCTCTCAACATAGTACTGGCACGGTGAAACTGGAGGAGAAGGTAATCACACACACCACAAATCCAGTCTCACATAGATCTATCGCAACAGCAAACCAAACACATAAACACACAAAAACATACTCGGAGGCTCTAAATAAAAATCTGCCCAAGCAACAGAGACCTCCAAAGCAGACATCCAAGCAACTGCTACCCCACAACAATACCCACGTATCACATAGTTCAAAAGTCAGTGTGCCACACAGTCACAGCCCTTAAGGCTAAACAACACACCTAATACACTTGTAATAGGTGACTCTATTGTCAGACACACTGACGTCCCTCTCACCAGGCTGAACAAGGAGAAGGTCACTGTAAGCTGCCTCTCGGGTGCCAGGATCCGCCACATAACACAAGCACTTAGGTCACTCCAAAGCAAGTACAAATATGACTCCGTCATTTTCCATGCTGGTGTGAATGACCTGAGACGTACCTCCCTGGATTACATGAAAAGAGACATAGAGGAGCTCTCTGATCATGTGGCCCAGGCCAGTATGACCCTGACCTTGAGTTGCATCTTACCCTCACCAAGAATGATACCACAGTATAAAGACTAAATGATCAATTTCAACAATTGGCTAAAGTATTGGTGTCACTCAAAGGGGATCCAGTGTCTGTCAGCCTGGGATGACATGCTTGACAAGCCACGTTGCTTCGCTAGGCACGGCTTACACCTGTCACCCCTGGGTTTTCGAATACTGGCCAAGGCTCTTGCCACCCCCATAGTGCCTTTTTTAGGCAAGGCTCAAAAGACAAATCCACCTCCTTAGAAAAGATAAGGAAAAAGAAAGTAAGGGTAATGCTACTCAACGCCAGAAGTCTAAACCTCAAGATGCACGCACTCGAGGCTCTCCTCAGTATGGAGAATATCGATATCTGTGCACTAACAGAAACCTGGTTCAAGGCTCCCGAGAGCACCCCAGCACTACCAGGCTATACCTCATACCATGCTTTTCGGCCCCAAAACTCGGACAAAACCACAAGAGGAGGGGGAGTATCCATATTCATCAAAGATACCCATACCTCCAGGCTAGTGGCACTGCATGAAGCATCTGAGACCATCCATGTGCAACTAACAGTGGGCAAAACTGCCTTCCAGTTTGTAGCCTGCTACATACCACCCTCCCAAACTCAGGAACCCCACTCGGCTTTCCTGAAGACACTGGAGAATATGAAGGTCTCTCCAAACACCATTATATTGGGTGACTTTAACTACCCAAACATAGACTGGGAACACTACTCAAGCCCCACCACCCTAGCCCAACGGTTCCTAGAATTTATAAACTCAAATGCTATGGAACAACTGGTCACCACTCCCACAAGAGGGGAAAACATATTGGACCTGATCATCACCAACATGGGGACTCTATGTTCCATACCAGAGGTATACCCCTCATTGGTAAGATCGGACCATAAATTAATCACTATGGACATCCATATTTTGTCACCACCCCCAGCAAAGGAAACCACAGTCAAAAACTTCTCAAAAGCAAACTTCCCACTTCTCAAAACCGAGGTGGAATCCTTCAAAGCCCCAGGGCCAGTGGAAAATACGGCCCAAACCGCAGAATCCTTTACAAACGCATTCTGTGGATACCTACAGGAATGCATGAATTGTGCTATCCCATATAAAACCAAGACACACTCCTCCAAAGGCAGGAGACCTGTCTGGTGGACCCCAGCCATAAATAAGCTGTACAACAGAAGGAGGAAGCTACTACATGATAGAGCAAAATCCCTGAAAGGGGAGGCAACTCTGATCAGTACTAGCAAGAAACTATGATCCCTCATAACATCATCTAAGGCTAGCAACTGTGATCAGTACTAGCAAGAAACTACGATCCCTCATAAAATCATCTAAGGCTAGCTTCGAAAGAAAAATTGCACAAGACGCTAAAGCTAATCACAAGGCTTTCTTTAGTTATGTCAGAAACCTGGGTGGAAACTCCCAGATATGCTCTGAGTTAGTGTAAAATGACAAAAAATACACTGAACCCACAGACATTGCCAACATCCTGGCAGACAGGTTCAGTGCAAACTTCTCCCCCCCTTCCCCCCAAATGAGAAAATGACTATCCCAACAGAGTGTAGCCTCCCTGACATCACAGATGCACAGGTGAGAGCTGCCCTCTCCAAAGCAAAAAACACAGCATCAGTGGGACCGGACGGTGTCCCGGGCTGCGTTTTACATGAGCTCCAAGAAGAACTGAACCCTCACTTAAAATCACTGTTCAGTCTCAGCCTTACAACAGGATATGTACCCAAAGAATGGCGTACAGCAACAGTGGTCCCACTCCATAAAGGTGGTGCCACAACGGACCCCGGAAACTATCGCCCTATAAGCCTAACTAGCCCGGTCTGCAAAGCTATGGAGCGTATCATCATGGAACTCATAAACAAAGACATTGGGAACCTCCTAACACTGGATCCTACCCGATTCGGCTTTGTTAAGGGCAGATCTTGCCTCTTGAACCTGGTCAATTTCTTTGAAACAGTCACCAAGGCCATAGACGAAGGGAAGGTAGTCCACACAGCCTACCTTGACCTTGCAAAAGCCTTCGACACAATACCCCACTCGGGCATCATAAGCTTACCAGCTTAAATGTCAACCCCTATGTTACAAGATGGGTTGTAAACTGGCTTAGGGATAGAACCCACATGGTCAGAATTGCAAGTGCCATGTCAGACTCTAAACAAGTTACAAGTGGCATCCCACAAGGCTCAGTCCTGGGACCTCTCTTATTCGGTATATATTTCTCTGAGGTACAGGCTAACACAGGAGGACTATGGCTGACAAAGTTTGCAGATGACTGCAAACAGGGGGCCATAATTGACTCGCCGGCTGACACAAGCATCCTCCAAAAAGGTCTCACAGAGACGGATAACTGGTGCCAGAGCCATGGCCTAAAGCTAAATGCCAAAAAGTGCATAGTCATCCTCTTTGGGAAAAACAAATTGCCCACAAATTTCCACATAGGTGGTAATCCATTAAGTACGGAAGAAGTAATTAGGGATTTGGGGACCCAAGTAGATTGCAATCTCTCCTTTGACAATCACATTGCCAAAGTGGTTAGAAAGACATTCTATATAGCCCACCTTATCACGAAGGGGTTCACATCTAGATCGAGAGGTCATTGTGCCCCTCTACACATCACTCATCAGGCCCATAATTGAATACAATGCCCCATTTGGGATGTACCTTACCCGACACCTGCTACAACTAGAAAGACCCCAAAAGTACCTCACCAAGAGGATCAAGGGACACAAACAGATGCCCTACGCAGTTAGGCTAAAGAAACTCCAGCTCTACTCAGTTGCTTACCGCCTACTCAGAGGCGATCTGTGCCTGACGTATAAAGCCATGTCCAACCCAGAATTAATGGACATGCTCCACCTCAAGAAATCCAAATCCATCAGAGTTACACGCTCCAATGACTTAAACCTCAGCACAGAAATAAATAGAACATGCTGGAGGGACAGATTCATATCCCAGAGGCTCCCCTCACTCTGGAACAAAATCCCAATCCATGTCAGACAGAGCCCCTCAATGACCCTCTTCAAGAAGAATATTGACGTTTGGATGGGAGATTGTAAATTTACCCCTGGGATCTCTTCTGTGTCACTGCTAGACAGAGCCATGGTAAACTAACCTTAAATAGGCTATCTTCTGTGACCTACTATACAGAGGCACAGTCAACTAATCCAAGAAGGGTGGCGAAAGCCAAACACACTCTGGCTAGGCTTGTAAATGCCCTAGGGCAGATAGCCTAGTATCAGTCTATGAACCTAAGTATGCTTGCGAGTGACAAGAGCATGGTTTCAGTTGGTTCCAGAGCAAAACAGGTAGGCCTGTTTTTGTTTGCTACGTTTTGCATACTAAGCACTTGGCAGCCACAGGATTTCAGAAGAAGCCACAAGGTTTTCTAGAAAATTCCAGGAAAAGTGTGAGCTACAGCGTCTGCTCAGTGCGACACAAACATGAATCAGCAAAACCCAAATTTAGCTTTATTGTTAACTGTCGCAATTGTGGTGTAAATCATGAGTCTAAAAGAGAGAAGCGCTTAGCATTTGGTAAGCAATGTCACAAGTGTAAAAAATGGAATAATTTTGAAAAGTTTTGCAAATCAAGTAAGCCTCATACAGTTGTAAAGAAAGGGCACACAAAAACCAAGTTGATCAAGTAGAGCCGAAACAGTCAGCTTTCTATGTCGATGGTGTATCAGTGATTGGTGAAAGAGTAGAGGCAGTAAACTTATTAACAAGAAGTAAAGTGTTTTGTACTGTCCGGATCAATGGAAAATCCACAGAGCTCAAAGTAGACACTGGGTCAAAGTGTAATGTTGTATCAGCAGACACATTTGCAAGAGTGAGAACTAACGAACAACTCAATGTAACCAACAAAGCAAGACTTGTTGCTTATGGATGTGAACAAATTCAACTGAAAGTTCAGTGATGCTTTCATGTTATCTGTCCGAGAACTGTTATAACTTGTTATTCTACATAGTCAAAAGAACAGTCTAATCTTTATTGGGTCTCAAAGATAGTTTAAGAATGAATCTGCTTTCTTTTGCTAAAGGAGTTCACCATGTGAGTGCAATTCTGAGTACCAGTTTCTCTGAAGCCATTTTCTCAGAGTATGCTGATGTTTTCGATTCCTTACAAATTGGGCAAGCTTCCAGTTGTATATTCCATGAAGGTAGACCCAGAGATCACTCCAGTAGTCAGACCATCAAGAAGAGTTCTAATAGTTATGCAAGATAAAGTTAAAGCCCAGTTGGATAAACTGGTGAAGCAATGTGTAATTTGTCTAGTCACAGAACGTACTGAATGGGTGTCGTCCATGGTAGCTGCTCACAAAAAAGGCTCAGATTAAATCAGAATATGCATTAAAGAGACCGTATCATCCAATGTGCACAGTTGAAGACGTTACAGCTCTAATACTGAATGCCACTGTATTTTCTGTTTTGGATGCGAAGAGTTGATTTTGGCAAGAGTTGCCTGATCGCAAATCCTCATTTCTAGCTACTTTTGGTACTCCGTTTGGCAGATACAGATTCCTAAGGATGCCATTTGGAATAAATTCCATGTGAAGTGAAGTTTTTCAGCATGCAGTCATTACTATTGGGTTATCCTGCTGGCAGGCTACCCGCAGTCGGCCCAAGTTCCAAAGTCTAGGTCCGGTGTCGGCTGCTGTCGCCTCCTCCCTGACGTCAGTGCGCCAGGGTATAAAAGATGCAGCCGACGCCATTTTCTTCAGTCTTTCTTGCCGTGCGGTGCCCGGAGCAAAAGCAGTTTGCAAGTGCCAGTCGGCCGACTCCTGAGATTTTCAAAGCTGAATTTCATAATTGAAGTCTTCATTAAAGCTGAGTACCCCATTGGGGAAACTTTTTTCTTGCTCCAGACCGATGTCAGAAAAAGTTAACAATTGTATTTCTTGTGAGAAGCAAATACCTTATAAGGATTTTCACTCTTTGCCTAGGCCCTGATCACAACGTTGCTAGCTGCCAGTTTTGTGCTAGATTCAACCAACGCACTGTCGAGCATCAGTTCGATTTTGCTTTTCATTACTTTGGCCGAAGATTTAATTATGTAATGCCAGCGGAACAGCCGACAACCGGAGTTTACAAAAAACGCAAGGACAAGGATAGGCATCCGAGGTCCAAAACTGACGAAGCCTCTTCTAGGCCAGTCGCTGGTTCACCGGTTCTCAGTGAGGTGCCTTCGCAGCCTCTGGTGCCTGCTACCTCAGAGCCACAGGCCGCTACCGACTCCCACGTGGAGCCGACTGGGCCTCTGGATACTCAAGGTATTGGATACTCGAAAATCAATCCCTCAGATGGGTCCGGAGCCACTGAGCAGGCATCGGCTTCTGAGGGTGTCTTCAGACCTACACAACTATATATTAAGCCATCCTCAGCTTCAAAGGCAAAGACTAAAGCAGCTCTAAAGACAAAGAAACAAGTACAGCATTCTCCTATTCAGACTTCTATGCCTAAAAAACAGATTCTCAAAATGGCCGAAGACCTAATTACTTTGATCAGGGGCTTCCATCCCCCTCCTGATAAGAGGCCTAGGCAAGAGACAGAGTATGATTCTTCTGATCAGGTATCTATTTCCTCTGATTCCTCTTCTGAACAGGATTTCTCCATGCTTCCCTATGAGGATTCTGATGCTGAAGAATCCATTCCTTCAGCCTCCCCTCCTGAGGACTATTCCTTTGGGGAAACGCTGCATACTATGAGGGAGCATTTCCACTGGGAGAGCCAAAATTATTCTGAGTCCAAGAAAAGGCTCAGAGACTTCCTGCTTCTTCCTCAACATAGACCCCTTGCCATTCCTCCTGATGTTCATCGTGCATACAGCTGCAGTCATAACAGATGGGTTCTCCTGCAGTCAGGCGGGTCCTCGGTTGGCCGAATTCCAAAGTCTAGGTCCGGTGTCGGTTGTCGTTGCTTCTTCCCTGACGTCAGTGTGACAGGGGTATAAATGAACCAGCCGACGCCATTTTCTTCAGTCTTTCTTGCCGCGCGGTGCCCGAAGCAGAAGCAGTTCGTAAGTGCCGGTCGGCCAGCTCCTGAAATTACGAAAATTTTGCAACCGAAGTCTTCTTGAAAGCTAAGTACCCCGTTGGGGAAACTTTTCTTGCCTCAGACTGATGTCAGACAAAGTTAATAATTGTATTTCATGTGGGAAGCAAATACCGCATAAGGATTTCCATTTCCTCTGTATTCCTTGTTTAGGCCCAGACCACGACGTCTCGGTCTGTCGTTTTTGTGCTACATTCAACAAACGCACCATTAAGCGTCAGGCGGAGTTCGCCCAGCATTATTTTGGCAAAAAATTTAACTATATATTATGTCGTCGGATACTCCGACTCCAGTTTTGTCTAAAAAGCGCAAAGATAAGGCTCAGAGACTTCCTGCTTCTTCCTCAACATAGACCCCTTGCCATTCCTCCTGTTTTAGACATTGTAGATGATGTATTTTCAGAGTCTGGACTATCCCCTGACTCTTTACCCCCTGCACCTGCTAAGCCAGACAGATACTACAGGGTCCCAAATTCTCATAAATTCCTATATAAAAAACCCGCTGCTAACCCAGAAACTAAATCTCAGGGTTCCAAGGGGGTTAAGGCTTCCACTGCAAAAAACCCTGTTCCCTCTGATAGGGATTCTAGGGCTCTAGACAGATGGGGGAAAAAAGTATACACTTCTGCCACTCTGGCTGTAAGGGCTTTAAATTGTCAATTTCATATGCTTAAATATCAGCAATATTTAATGTCACTACTTAAACGGAAAATGTTGACAAATACTGAATGTTCAGAGAACAAGGAATTGCAGGATTTATTGCATGCAACTGAACAAGTGGGAAAGCATAGTTTGCAATGTGGTTATGATTCACTGGAGGCCTCTTGCAGGGCCGCTGTTACAGGTTCTGTTATTAGAAGGCATGCTTGGTTAAAGGAACAAAATGCGCCTGATCATGTTAAAGCAAAATTATTAGATGCACCATTACAGCTTGATACTTTGTTTGGTACTAAAGCAGAAGAGGTGTTGAAAAAATGGAGGATAAAGCAAAATCCATGCAGACAGTCAAGGATTTCTTACAGGTACAGCCACCCAGGTTTAGCAGGAACTGGCCTTCTAAAAATTGGTCCTTTCCAGTCTCAGACAGACCACAAAGAGGCAGATACAGGCGTCCCAGAGGCAGATCTCAGCCCCAAGGCTCATACAGGCCTAAACAATGGGGTGCTCCTACCTCCAAAAGCGGAGAAGACAAATCACAGCCTTACAGGAAACAGTCCCAATGACTTTCCTCTACCAGTTGCAAGCAGTTTCCTTTTGACAGCCCCCTTAGGGGGAAAACTAGCACTTTTTTCATCAAATTGGCAAATGGTTACCCAAAACAAATAGGTTCTGAACATAGTGTCCCAAGGCTACAGGTTCCCTTTTCACACCCTACCAAGGTCAAAGGGCATGCCAGACCTGCCACACAATCAATGGGCAGAGGCACAAAAACAAATTACAGCCCTCATGGACATGAGGGCCATTCAGCAAGTACCACAACAAGAGCAGGGGCAAGAATTTTACTCCAAGCTTTTTCTAGTACCCAGGAAGGACAAAACCTGGAGACCAATTCTGGACCTATCTCTACCAAATACGTTTCTGGAAGTTCCAAAATTCAAGATGTTGACTCTTCAGCAGCTACTGCCCATGCTGGGCAAGAGGGCTTGGCTAGTAACTTTGAACCTAAAAGAGGCATACCTGCATGTCCCAATCAGACAATCTTGCAGAAGATACCTCAGATTCATAGCTGGCTCAATGCATTACCAATTCTCTGCACTGCCCTTTGGCTTATCTACTGCGCCCAGGGTCTTTCCAAAATGCCTGGCACCAGTAATTGCGTTTTGCAGACAAAAAGGAATTCAAATTTATCCCTACTTGGACGATTGCCTAATTCAAGCAGAGAACAAAGACACTCTTCTAAAGCATCTGGCGTTTGTAAAAAGATTACCAATTGGCCTAGGGTACACAGTAAACAAAAAGAAATCAAAACTAGTACCCCCTCAAGAGATAATATTCCTGGGCGCAAGCTTAAATACAACTGCCCAGATGGCGCTATCTCATGCCAGACAAACAAAAACAACTGACTACTTACTTCAAGAAATTGGCAACAAAAGTCCACTTATCTGCAAGGAAAATCCTGCAGGCCTTGGGTTTCATGACATCCTGCATTCTACTAATTCCATATGCCAGACTGCATATGAGGAAACTACAATGGTATCTGAAAAGTGTTTGGACTCAGCATTGCCACAGCCTGGAGACAGTAATTGCACTCATTCCCTGCCTACAACAGGAGGTTCGATGGTGGGCAGAAGCCTGTCACCACAACAAGGGTCTGCCATTCAGTTTACCCACAGCCAGACAAACACTGACAACGGATGCATCAGATTATGCCTGGGGAGCCCATCTGGCAGGAAAATGTATTCAGGGCACATGGCCTGCAAACCCGATGCATTTTCACATCAATCAAAAAGAGATGCTAGCTGTTCAAAATGCCCTGACAGCGTTCAAGGACCTGCTTCATCCAGGACAATTACTGGTAAAGACAGACAACACTACTGTCATGTGGTACATAAACAAGCAGGGCGGTACTCATTCCTACCCCCTCTGCAGACAAGCAATGACATTATGGGACACAGCATTGGCCTTTAAAATTCACCTGCAAGCACAATTCCTGCCAGGAAAAACAAATACTCTGGCAGATGAACTAAGCAGAAACCTCATGGATCCCCACGAATGGAAACTGGATCCACAAGTCTTCAGGATGATGATAAGGAAATGGGGATGCCCAGACATAGATCTATTTGCCTCCCCTCACAACTGTCAATTGCAGAGATTTTGCACAAGGATTTACCACAAGCAAGCATGGAAAGTGGACGCCCTATCATTCAGCTGGAAAAATCTAACAGTATATGCTTTTCCCCCACTACCTCTCCTTCCCAGTGTACTCCTAAAGGTCAGACAAGAGAAGCCAAAAATGATTCTTATTGCACCAGACTGGCCACGCCAGCAATGGTACTCAATCCTGAAGAGCTTGTCTCAAGGTCCAGCATGGATATTGCCTCAAACTTCTCACTTACTGACCCAACAAAACAATCAGATCCTGCACAGCCAACTCAGGACCTTCTGGCAGCATGGCGGATAATATAGCCTTTCTGAACACTCTTCTTTCAAAAGCTGTTATGGATGTTATCTTGGAGGCCAGGAGGCCCAGTACCAGGAAGTCTTATGCAGAAAAATGGAAAAGATTCTGTGCTTGGAACCAGGAACAAGGCATTGACACGACTGTACCAAACATTCCTCAGATTTTACAATACCTGACTGAGATGCTGAACAAAGGCCTTTCTTTCTCATCAATTAAAATTCATGCCTCTGCCATTTCTGCACATTACAATACAGAACTACCTATCTTTTCTCACCCTTTAATAAGGCAGCACCTCAGAGGGTCCAAAAACATTAGGCCTCCAAGGAGAACACCAATTCCGGCCTGGGACCTCAATTTTGTTTTGGAAAAACTCACACTGCCTCCTTTCGAGCCAGCATCAACAGCGGATATTAAATTCTTATCCTGGAAAGCAGCTCTGCTCTTAGCCATTACCTCTGCAAGGCGAGTCTTGGAGTTACAAGCAGTCATGGCTGTAGAACCTTTCATCATTTTTCATCCAGATAGGGTTTCTCTGAGGACAAACCCTACATTTATGCCTAAGGTTGTCTCCAGTGTGGCCTTCTATCAAACCATTCACTTGCCTATCTTTTACCCAAATCCACAGAACAAGGGTGAGAAAATTCTGCATTCTTTGGACATACACAGGCAGTTACGTTTCTACTTGGACAGCACTAAAGCTTTCAGAAAGACTGAGCAACTTCTAGTGTCATATAGGCTCATAGGTTGGTACTGGGCTATCTGCCCGAAGGCATATATTAGCCCAGCCACGTTGTGCGGTATTCACCGCCCCTTTAGTAGTTCCCTAGACCCTTGTACTAGCAGCTAGTACCCTTGGCCCCTATCTAGTAGTGCTGTTGGTGTGATCCCCGGTGTGAACTTTCTGTTACCCATCCACTCATCAAGGTTCCTCTTGAAGAGTGATAGTGAGGGGCTCTGTCTTATGTAGATCGGGACCCTGTTCCATAGTAAGGGAAGTCTCTGCAAAGGGAATCTGTCCCTCCAACATGTTCTATTCATTGTTGTGTTGAGGTTTATATCCCTAGAGCATGTAGCTCGAGTAGATTTGGTTTTGCTAAGATGGAGCATGTTCAACAATTCTGGGTTGGACATGGCTGTGTACGTTAGACAGAGATCGCCTCTGAGAAACAGGTATGCAACAGAGAACAGTCTTAGCTTTTTCAATCGTGCTGCATAGAGCAACTGTTTGAGGCCAGTAATCCTCTTGGTTACGTACCTTTGTGGTCTCTCCAGCTGCTGGAGATGTCTAGCCAATTACATTCCAATTGGTGCATTGTACTCAATAATGGGTCTGATGAGGGAAGAGTAGAGGGGGCACCATTACATCCTTAGATCTTGATGCAAACCCTTTCGTGATCAGATGGGTCACAAAGAAGGATTTTCTAACCACTTTGGCAACATGGTTATCAAAGGAAAGCGGACTATCTACTTGGGTCCCTAGATCCCTTATTTCTTCTTCAGATTTCAGGGGATTACCTCCTATGTTGTAGTTTGCGGGTACTCTGTTTTTTCCAAAGGGGATTACTACTCATTTTTTTGCATTTAGCTTGAGACCATGGCTTTGACACCATGCATCAGTCTCATTTAGGCCCTTCTGGAGGATCTCCATGTCGGCCGGAGACTCTATTATAGCACCCAGTTTGCAGTCGTCTGCAAACTTAGTCAGCCACAGCCCTTCTGAGAAGTATATGCCAAACAGGAGGGGCCCCAGGACAGAGCCCTGAGGCACACCACTCGTTACTGGTCTGGATTCGGACATAGATCTCGCTACTCTTACTTTATGGGATCTGTCTGAGAGCCAGTTTGCAATCCATCTTGTGACGTAAGGGTTTATGCCCAGGCTGGTGAGCCTATCAATAATACCTGAATGGTGTCAAATGCTTTAGCAAGGTCATGGTAAGCAGTGTGTACCTCCTTTCCTTTATCTATAGCCTGAGTATCTGTCTCAAAGAAATCCACCAGATTCAGGAGGCATGATCTGCCCTTGATGAAGCCGAACTATGTGGGGTCCAGCAATTGGAGGTTCCCAATCTCTCCATTTATGAGTTCCATAATGATTCGCTCCATAGCCTTACAGATCAGACTGGTCAGGCTTATTGGTCGGTAGTTCCCAGGGTCAGTTGTGGCCCCACCTTTGTGTAGCGGGACCACCATTGCCGTGCGCCATTCTATGGGCACATATCCTCTGGATATGCTGCAGGATCACAAGGAAAGGCTATTTCAAAACAGACTATTTCTAAATGGATAGGCCATTGCATCCATTTCTGCTCTTCTCAACATGGCAAATCAGTGCCTAAGGGAATTAGGCCTCATTCCACCAGAGCTGCAGCCACTTCAGCAACCTTCCTCAGGGGAGTACCAACCAAAGAAATCTTAGAGGCTGCAACTTGGAGTTCAGTGCACACCTTTACAAAGCACTGCCACTTGCCTCTCTACTCTAATTCCAGAGCAGGCTTCGCCACTGCAGTTCTGCAGGGCCTCATAGCCTCTCCTAATCCTATTTAGCCCAGCCACCCTTCCTCAGCTTTGTGATTACACCCAAGAGTAATGACTGCAACAGTGAAACACGATGAACACAGTACAGTTGTGTACCTAGCATAAATGTAGATGTTCGAGTGTATTCATTGTTGCAGTCCAGGTTACCCATCCACCTTCCCCCTTCTCTTTGCTGGGACTTATCTGCACTTCTCTATCCTATACAACCTTTTCGGTATATTTGCTTGTAGATGAAGGAAATGTTATTTTTGTGTATGCATTTCTTATTGGTATATTTTTCAGCCTACCTATTTGGGGCACCTGACATCTGGGGCAAGAAAAACTGAAGAAAATGGCGTCTGCTGCATCTTTTATACCCCTGGTGCACTAACGTCAGGGAGGAGGCGACAGCAGCCGACGCCAGACCTAGACTTTGGAACTCGGGCCGACTGCAGGTAGCCTGCCAGCAGGATAACCCAAGAGTAATGACTGCAACAGTGAATAACACTCTAACATCTACATTTATGGTAGGTACACAACTGTACTTTTCAGGTTTTCCATGTGCCATAATAGTAGATGATCTATTAGTTGGAGACAATGGTGAAGCAGAGCATGACAGAAACCTCAAGAAAGTTCTATACAGAGCATGTGAAGTGAACTTAAAGCTCAGTCCTCTGAAGTGCAAACTCATACTTCCAGAAGTTACATACGTAGGACATTTGTTTATAAGTACAGACTTGAGACATGACCCGACCAAGCAAGCAGCTATTCTAGAGATGTTAGCGCCAGACAATATACAAGGTTTGCAGCGTTTTCTGGGCCTGGTCAACTATTTAGGCAAATTTATACCAGACTTCTGTGAACTGACAGAGAGCTAACATGCAAAAATGCTGCATGGTCATGGTTGGAACATCATCAGAAGGCATTTGAAGTCCTTAAGCAGAAAATTGCCACTCCATCTACATTAATATACTATGATGTCAACAAATCGGTTATTCTTTCCTGTGATGCTTCAAATTTCTGCCTAGGTGCAGTTATACTTCGAGGGCAGACAGGTAGCCTATGCATCTATTAAACTTACCCAAACTGAGATGCAGTGTGCTCAAAATGAGAAAAAGCTTTGGCTATAGAATTTGCATGATCCAAGTTTCATGATTATATTTATGGTTGAGCTATTTATATTAAAACTGATCATTAACCTGTAGTTACTATTCTAAAGAAGCCTATGCATTCTGCTCCAGCAAGATTACAAAGAATGATGCTCAAATTGCAAAAGTACAATTTCAAACTGGTCTACGCTAAAGGCAAATTGCTCTATCTGGCTGATGCCTTATCCCAATTGCCTAGAATTACAACAGAACAGCTAGATACAGAGACTTTTGAATTTGATGTGATATCAGTGCATCATTTTTCTACCACTAGACTAGATGAGTTAAGAGATCACACTCAGACTGATCCAATTTCACAGAAGCTCAGTCACTATATTAATGTCAGATGGCCATCCAAAGCAATCTGATGTATCACCTGAGGTGCAAGCGTATTTTTCCTTACAGAGATTAATTGTTGATGGACGATGGTATTACTTTCAGTGGTCCTAAAATTGTTGTTCCTGCTTTCTTACAACTAGAAGTATTCAAATTTTGCATCGTGGTCACTCAGGATCCACATCCACTAAGAGAAGAGCAAGAGAATTAGTATTTTGGCTTTCATTATCAAAAGACATTGATATAGTTATTTCTTCTTGTTCAGTATGTAATAATACTAGACCACATTTGCAAAGAGAACCACTTCAGCCAAGTCCAATTGCTGAACTACTTTGGTTTAGTGTAACAACTGATATCTTTGAGTGGAACAATCAACACTACTTGGTTTCGGTAGACTCTTATTCAAATTGGTTTGAGATGGATCTTCTATCAAACTTAACCTCAACTACTGTTATTACTAAGTTGAAACGTCATTTCTCAGTTCATGGTAGTCCACACAAACTTTTTTCTGACAATGGTACTCAATTCACTAGCCAGTTGTTTCAGAAATTTGCAAAAGAATGGGACTTTGTACATGTCACTAGTAGTCCTGAATTTCCTCAATCCAATGGTCTAGCTGAACGTGCAGTACAGAGTGCAAAGCAATTACTTGAAAAGTCAAAGCATGACAATACCAATGTATGAAAAAAAATTTTTTTTTATCATCATTGCTGAAATGTCAACTACTATCATTCTTTGCTTTGTATTCTTATTTTCATATTTTGTTTTCTGTACCTCTTAATTATCTGTTATTGCATAACTACTGCTTTTTGAATTGTCTTGCGATTATTAACTATGTTAAAATTTGTTCTTGTGTTGTAAATATCTGGAGTTTTTCTCCTCGGGTCTCCACTGAAAATGGGCATCTGGCTCAGTTGGATCAACCTAGTTAACAAATGTCAAATAAATAAATAAAATATTCTTGAATTTGCTTAATCTCGGAAACATACCCCGTGATGATATTTTTGGCTCACCTACTCAAAGACTACTTTCTAGGCAAACTAGAACTACTCTACCTATTTTTTTCAAGTTTGTTGCAGCCTAAATCTAAGAAAAATAAAACCATCAAGGCTCAATTGTTTAGGAAGCGTACTATCCAGAAATTTAGTTCTGGATAGTACGCTTCTTAAATTTAGATGGGGTGGCTGCAGTGGTGCAGCGGTTAGCATTGTTTCCTCACAGCAAGAGGTTCTTTGGTTCGATCCTCGGCTGGGGTGCCTTCTGTGCAGAGTCTGCATGTCCTCCCTGTGGTTGCATGGGTTTCTCCGGGTGCTCCGGTTTCCTCCCACATCCCAAAGACATGCTGCATGTGGATTGGACACTCTAAACTGGCCCTAGGTGTAAGTGCGTGTGTGTGCCTTCTGTGGAAGGTTGGGCGCCGGGCTGGCAACTCGACACCATAAAACCCCACTGCCAATCATGAGCGGACAGGGTGATCCTCAGTGGCGACTCCTAACCGGGAAAAAGCCGAAAGAAGAAGACTATCCAGAAATTTAGTTGCAACAGAATACTTTGTCCGTTGAGGGAAGGAGAGATGGCACGAATCCAAACAAAAGGTTTTGATCAAAAAGGATACATTATAGGCATTTGTGCTGAGCCGAGATCCTGTTTGGTAGATTCCGAGCGTGCGGAGTAAAAGGAATCGCAGAAATCTTCTTCCTGTACCAGAATCATCATCATCATTGCAGTCACAATATTGTATCTGTGATGCAAAGTCTAAGTCAAAGAATGAGTCAGACACTGTTTCTAGACCAGAATGTGTTCAAAAGTCTGATTCTTTTCCAGAAAGTGATTCAAACATTCCACAGGTCAACCTTTTTGCGGAAACTGTCCCATTTGCTAAATCTAATTCCCATTTTTATGTCACATGATATGGACAGGTTTCTAAGCCTAGTGTGAAGTACACAGCAACTTGGCCTTGATTGTATCTACATGTGTATTTAGTACATGTGTATTTAGTATCGTATAATGCTTTTGTATAGATTACTGTGATTTCTGTCGGCTGGAGTGCGGGGAGTGCCTTCTGTATGAAGTCTGCATGTCCTCCCCGCGGTTGGGTGGGCGTTCGAAAGACATGCGTAAATGAGCGTGCCTTCGTTGAAGGTTGAACATCGAACTAGCACCTCTGCATTCATCAAAATCTACTGCCAATCATTAGAGGACTGGAGTTTCGCTGTGGCGACCCCTAACCGGGAAAAGATGAAAGACAACAACAACTGTGATTTCTGCATGCCAAATAATTTCATGACAAATTGTATGATCTATTTCTGAAAGCGGGAGGGTATAGATCAGAGTGTAAAGTATGTGTGCTTTATTTTTAAGAAGTATGCAAGGCTGTACATGCAGGTATAAATTCCAGACACATGCAATTCCTGGTGCTATTTTGTGGAATCAGCCAGAGTAAGCATGCATGATTGCAGTTGTTAGTTTGTATATACGTTACTTAAGATGTTCTTCGTGTTTCACTGTTGCAGATATTACATTTGGATAATCTGCTGGCAGGTTGCCCTCAGTCGGCCTGAATTCCAAAGTCTTGGGTCCTGTGTTGGTTGTTGTCTCCTCTTCCATGACATCAGATCGTCAGGGGTATAAAACATGCAGCCAGCACCAATTTCTTTAGTCTTTCTTGCCACGCGGTGCCCGAAGCAGAAGCATTTCACAAGTGCCGGTCGGCCGACTCCTGAAATATTCGAGTTTGAGTTTCATTACCAAAGTCTTCACTGAAACTAAGTACCCTGTTGGGGAAACTTTTTTCTTGCTCCATACCGATGTCAGAAAAAGTTAATAATTGTATTACTTGTGGGAAGCAAATACCTCATAAGGATTTCCATTTATACTGTATCCTTGCCTAGGCCCTGATCACAATGTGCCTGGCTGTCGGTTTTGTGCTAGATTTAACCAACGCACTATTAAGCGTTGGTATATTTTTGCCTCAAAGTATTTTGGAAACAGATTTAACTACCCAGAAATGTCGTCGGATAGCAATCAGACTACATAAAAAACGCAAAGAAAAGGACAGAGAGAGACAGTCGAGGTCCAAAACCGATGATGAAGCTTCTACACCAGTCGCGGTTTGCCAGTACTCACGTTCACAGGCCTCTATGCCTAAAAAACAGATGATCAAAATGGCTGAAGACCTTATTACCTTGATCAGGGGTTCCCATCCCCCTCCAGATAAGAGGCCTAGGCAAGATACTGATTATGAATCTTCAGATCAGGTTTCTATTTCTTCTGATTCATCTTCCGATCAGAAATTATCTATACCTCCCTATGAGGATTCTGATATAGAGGAGTCTATACCATCTGCATCACCTCCTGAGGATTATTCATTTGGAGAAACCTTGCATACTTTGAGGGAGCATTTTCACTGGGAGACTCAAGATTTCTCAGAATCAAAAAAGAGGCTCGGGGATTTCCGTTTTCCTCAGCACAGGCCTTTAGCCATACCCCCTGTTTTAGACATTGTGGATGATGCGTTTTCGGAATCAAGCTTGACCCCTGACTCCTTACCTCCAGCTCCCAGCAAGCCTGACAGATATTACAGGGTCCCTGACTCACATCAATTTTTATTTAGAAACCCTGCTGCTGATCCTGAAACTATTTCACAGGGTCCAAAGGGAGTTAAGGCCTCAACAGCAAAAAATCCTACCCCCTCTGACAGAGATTCAAGGGCACTGGACAGATGGGGAAAAAAGGTTTATACATCTGCAACCTTGGCAATTAGGGCCTTAAACTGTCAATTTCATGTGCTCAAGTATCAACAACATGTTATGGGATTGCTGAAATAAAAAATGATGTTGATTTCTGAATGTGCAGAAAAGAAAGAATTGCAGGAATTATTGCATGCAGCTGAACAAGTTGGAAAGCATACTTTGCAATGTGGTTTTGATTCCTTAGAGGCCTCCTGCAGGGCCGCAGTTACTGGATCTGTGATTAGGAGGCATGCCTGGCTAAAGGAACAAAATTTGCCTGATCATGTTAAAGCTAAATTGCTAGATGCACCTTTACAGCATGATACTCTCTTTGGTATTAAGTCAGAAGAGGTTTTAAAGAAAATGGAAGACAAAGCTAAGTCTATGCAAACTGTAAAAGACTTCTTACAAGTGCAGCCACCAAGATTCAGTAGACACTGGCCTACAAAAAAATTGGTCCTTTCCTGTGTCAGACAGAGCTCAAAGGGGCAAATCCAGATGCCCTAAGGGCTCCAGATACCAGGCACAAGATTCATGCAGGTCAAAGCAATGGGGCGCTCCTACCTCCAAATCTGGAGGAGATAAAGTGCAGACCTACAGAAAACAGTCCCAATGACTTCCCTCTGCCTACACCAAGCACTTATCTTTTGGCAGCACCCTTAGGGGGAAAATTAGCACTTTTTGCTCAAAATTGGCAGTTAATAATCCAGGACAAGTGGGTACTAAACATAGTATCACAGGGATACAGATTCCATTTCCATACTCTGCCAATGGCAAACAGTTGGCCATATCTGCCAAAAAAATCAATGGGCAGAGGCACATAAACAGGTTACATCCCTCCTGGATAATGGGGGCCATTCAGCCAGTACCAGAACAGGAAAAAGGACAAGGTTTTTACTCTACTGTTATTGGTACCCAGAAAGGACAAGGCCTGGTGGCCAATACTGGATTTATCGATTTTGAACACATACCTGGACATTCCAAAATACAAAATGCTGACTTTGCAGCAGCTTCTGCCCATGCTGGGCAAGAATGCTTGGCTGGTGACATTAGGCCTAAAAGAGGCATACCTGCATGTCCCAATAAGACAGTCGTGCAGAAGATACCTCAGATTCAAGGCTGGCTTAACGCATTACCAATTCTCTGCACTGCCCTTTGGCTTATCTACTGCGCCCAGGGTCTTTACAAAGTGCCTGGCACCAGTAATTGCATTTTGCAGACAAAGAAGTATACAAATGTATCCTTACTTGGATGACTGTCTCATTCAAGCAGAGAACAAGGACATTCTTCAACACCTGGCATTTGTGAAAAGGCTTCTAACATGTCTGGGGTACACAATAAACGAAAAGAAATCACAACTGGTACCCTCTCAAAAGATAACATTCCTGGGTGCAAGCTTGAATACAACTGCCCAGATGGCATACCTCATGCCAGACAAGCAAAGGCTACTGACTACTTACTTCAAACTGATGGCAACAAAAACCCAGTTATCTGCAAGACGAATTCTGCCGGCTTTGGGCTTCATGGCATCCTGCATCCTACTGATTCCATATACAAGACTGCATATGAGGAAACTTCAGTGGTACCTAAAAAGTTTATGGAGTCAACATTGTCACAGTCTGGAAACAATGATTCCTCTCATTCCCTGCCTACAACAGGAGTTTTTATGGTGGGCAAAGGCATGTCATCAAAACATGGGACGGGCCTTCACTCTACCCTCTGCCAGCCAAACCTTAACAGACGCATCAGATTATGCCTGGGGGACCCAAATGGCAGGAAGATGCATTCAGGGCATATGGACCCCAAAGCAAATGCATCTACATATCAACCAGAAAGAGATGCTAGCTGTTCTAAATGCCCTAACAGCCTTCAAGGACTTACTTCATCCAGGACAACTACTGATAAAGACGGACAACACCATGGTCATGTGGTATATAAACAAACAGGGGGGCACACACTCATACCCCCTTTGCAGATTAGCCATGGCACTGTGGGACACAGCTTTGACTTACCAAATACATCTTCAAGCTCAATTCCTGCCAGGAAAGCAAAATACTCTGGCAGACAATTTAAGCAGAAACCTTATGGATCCTCACGGGTGGAAACTAGATCCACAAGTCTTCGGCATGATAATAAAGAAATGGGGGAACCAAGACATAGATCAATTTGCCTCTTCTCAAAATTATCAATTGAAAAGATTCTGCACAAGGACTTATCACAGACAAGCATGAAAAGTGGACTATCCTTCAGTTGGAAAAACATATCAGTTTACGCCTTTCCTCCTCTGCCTCTTCTTCCCAAGGTCCTCCTAAAAGTCAGACAAGAGAAACCAAAGGCGATACTAATTGCCCCGGACTGGCCACGCCAATACTGGTACCCAGTCCTAAGGAACTTCTCAATAGCCAGCTTGGACCTTACCTCAAAGACCTCAACTACTGCCCCAGCAAAACAATCAGATTCTGCACAATCAACTCCAGACACTGAATCTGGCAGCATGGCTGATCATGTATTTATACAAACAACACCTCTCAGTAAAGCTGTGATTGATGTCATTTTGGAAACCAGAAGGCCTAATACTAGAAAATCTTATGCTGATAAATGGAAGAGATTCTGTGCTTGGAATCAAGCACTAGGAACTGATACAGCAGAACCAAATATTCTTCAGATATTATAATACTTGACTGAGATGCTTGACAAAGGCCTATCTTTCTCATCAATTAAAATCCATGCCTCTGCCATTTCGGCTCATTACAATACAGAGCCACCAATCTTTTCTCATCCTTTACTAAAGCAGTTTCTTAGAGGAGCCAAAAATTTAAGGCCTCCTAGAAGATCCCCAATACCTGCATGGAACCTCAATTATGTGTTGGAAAAGCTCACCCTGCCTCCATCTGAACCAGCTGCTACAGCTGATATAAAGTTCTTATCAAGGAAAACAGCTCTGCTACTAGCAATTACTTCAGCAAGAAGAGTTTCAGAGCTACAGGCCCTCATGGCTGTAGAGCCTTTTATCATATTTTACCTAGACATGGTGTCTCTGAGGACAAATCCTACATTTATGCCTAAGGTGGTTTCCAGTGTGTCTCTTAACCAAACTATTCATCTGCCAAACTTTTATCCAAATCCGCAGAAGAAAGGGGAGAGAATTCTGCATTCCTTGGACGTACACAGACAGCTAAGATTCTACTTGAGCAGGACTAAAGCTCTACTAGTGACATATGATGCAGGATCAGAAGGAAAGGCTATTTCAAAGCAGACTATTTCAAAGTGGATAAACCACTGCATTCGTTTCTGCTACTTACACTGTGGTAAACCTGTGCTCAAAGGCATTGGGTCTCATTCATCAGAGCTGCAGCTACTTCAGCATCCTTTCTCAGAGGAATACCAACCAAAGACATTCTAGAGGCTGCTACTTGGAGTTCTGTTCACACCTTTATAGCTTGTTAAATTTCATGGACTCGGGTAAGTTGAGCGACTATGTATGTGTGCTTGGGTCTAAGTATGGTTAGAGCAGTGCAATACGTAGAGGTAACTGCTGATTTCATTCACATCAAGGTATTTAAATTACAGTCACTAATCAGAAATAATATAATTTGAATCCACAATATACCCTTTACTGTGTTAATAAAAAGGTTTTAGCCAGCTCTGTAATGTATACATTTGTTTATTTTCACAGAACCCCATCTCATCCAGGTTCCACTGGTAGGCCTGGGTCATAGTGGAGTTGGCCTGAGAAAAGTGCATATGAGCAGCTAATCCTAGCTTACCTTTTTTAGAGAAGTGACTTTTTTAAAATTCTGCCATAGGAGTATAACATGGCAGAAGGCCAACTGTGACAGTCTCACTATTCAGGGACTTTTGTGGAGGAATTTGAGAAAGCTAAGGAGTGTATGTGCACACTATCTGAGAATTACAGGTGTGTGTGTGCGTGCGTGCGTGTGTGCGTGTGTGTGTGTGTGTGTGTGTGTGTGTGTGTGTGTGTGTGTGTGTGTGTAAGCCTGCTGCCTCACTGGACACAGCATAATAGGCATTGCAGAATATCTGCTGTCCTTCAGAGTAGAAGGGAAATTGGGTACATACCAAGGGCTCCCAAGTGGTGGGTGCATTTGCACCCCCTGCAATTGGCTGAGCGGAGATTCATTTACTTTTAAAAAAAAAAAAAATACATTATATTTTTTGAAGGATGTTCTACTTTAAGAATGCCCTTTGCGTCCAGTCACACAGAAGCTTCTGCTTTTTGAATTCCAGATGATGTCTCGACAATGGATGAAGGTACAAGTGACTGACGATTTACATTTTCATCTTCCGCTCCGAAGATGTCTGGACTACGGATGAAAGGTACAAGCGAGAGGTAAGTGTGTGTGCGTTTGTTTAAATGATTAGGAGGTGTGTGTCTGTGAGAGAAATAGGTAGCGGCTTAGGAGGTGTGTGTATGTGAGAGAAATAGGTAGCGGCTTAGGAGGTGTGTGTTTGTGAGAGAAATAGGTAGCGGCTTAGGAGATGTGTGTCTGTGAGAGAAATAGGTAGCGGCTTGTGGATGTAAAACTACACTCCCAATCATGAGTGGACAGGTGATCCACTGTGGCGACTGGCGACCCCTAACAGGGAAAAGCAGAAAGAAAAGTATGACTTCTTCAAGCCACAGTCTTAAATAACATACTACCATTACAAACCTACATTTCTGCTATTTTTCCCATAAATGTTTTGGCGTCAGTAAACACTTGATATGTTTAATTCTTTACACTGAGTTTTAATTGGGCATGTCCATATTTTCTTTTGTAACCTTTATAAAAAAGCTCACGCATTCTGGCAAAAGAAAATATGCATATGCCTCATTATTAATCCCAGTGTAAAGAATTAAACATATCAATTGTTTACTGACACCAAAACATTTATGGAAAAATAGCAGAAATGTAGGTTTGTAATGGTAGTATGTTATGTGCCACTCTTTTAGTACATTAGGGAAAAATAAGTTTCATTCTTTTTAGTTCAGGCACTTGATACTAAGGGCTGGGCTGGGTATCTAAATGTCACTAATGAGATTGTTGATAGTGAATTAAGGGAGTGTAGTGGTGAAATACTCAAATGAGAGGGTAGGGAGGCTTCTTAATTAAAAATAACCTGCAACCTTTAAAGGAACACTTTTCTGTGGTCCAAAAATCAGAATGGATGAAAGTGGTCAAAGCTAATGGCAGTGATACTTCCCACGATTAGTGGGAAGCTAACAAGTCAGACCTAGTCATATACTGTGTTTAAATAACTAATACAAGCAGGGAAAATGTTTTGCTGTATTACATACGACATGTATTCCATTGAGGGAGGGGTTGGCAAGATGATAGATTTGCTTAGTGTGTTTAATTAATGGTGACACTTTTATTCCTTTTATTTGTAAGCTTTGCCAAGGATCACCTATGACATTCCAGGTGATCCATACTTATTGTATACTTAGATAATTCTATTTCTCTTTTTGTGGTGTTAGTGATGAGTGGTTTCTAATTAATACAATTAATATTTGATTATCTTAAGTAACTTTACCCATGTGTATATAACTTTGATTCATCTATGATCTACTACTTGGCTATAGTTGGGAGATTTTGAAGGTAAGCACTTAATTTAACACTTGGATGTTACACACTTATTCTCTGTTGTGAGTAAAATATATGCTATCTTATGGATTTCATTTTAGCCAGCAATTCAACACTACCATATTTAACAGTTATGTGTAAAGTAATCATATGTAAAAATCTAATTGATACCAGTCCTGAGTTTCTAACTTGTTTTGAAGTTAAGTGAAGAGCAGTGAAGTGATAGGAGTAATGTTCATTTTTCAAAGTGCAATGTGATAGGTTATTTTCCTCTTGCTGCCTGTAGAAGGGGGTTTTATTAACTTTTATTTGCCCTAATTAGGTACAGGATGGGACAGAGGGAAGTGATACATAATTTACCTTTCAAGCTACATCATTTCTTTGTATATCCTTTAAGGCTTCTCAGCTGGAAAAGTGTTCAAAACAATAAATTTAAAACACTCAAATGTGTTGTATTATACAAGGACTATAATTTAATACAGTCAAGAAGGCAATCAAATAACACGTGTTTGCATGGTTCTACATACAGTATGTGTGCAATGAGCCTATGATTTGAAACACAAAGGTAAACTTTATCCACCACTGGTCAGATGCATTTTGTTTGAATGTGGGTTGCATTGCTGTTTCAATGAATGAGAGTTTCAAGGGCAGATGATTTTTAATGCTAAGTCTGTTTTCATTATGAGACTGTATTGTATTGTTTAGTAGATGTCTTATCAGTGTTTGTGCTATAAAATTTAAATTAAAAGTTTTAAATGAAATAAAAATAATCTTTGTGGAAGTAAAGCATAAAGACACTATGCACATTACAGTGTTTACGGTAAATGGGAAGAAATGACCAAGTAATGGGATACTGGAATGGCTGGGGGAGCTGTGTATGGGAAAGGAAACTGTTATATAACAGTCTGAACATTTTTATAATGGCTTCCATAGTATAGTGTATCAAATCACACCCGCTAAAACCATCCGTTTCTGTGAGCAGTAAGGCAGCATGACAGTTTTTTTTACCTAAGCATTTCTTTATTTCATTTTGTTGACTGGCTGGATATCATTAAGCCTAAGGCATTTTCACAGGGGTAATCAAGGTGCATTTAAAAACAGTAGACAAATTGCATTCACTGTTCTACAGAGAATACGAATGAAAAAGATAGTGCTGTATATTCTGGAATTCTTATAAGTGCTGCAATGCATTTTAATATTTGATGATAATGAATTCAGTACTGGACCTACTTGGCTTGGCATATCACTTGGTTGTCTGCTTTTCCTCCCCTTATTTTGAGAGTTATTTTCATACATTTTCTTTGTAACATACAACAATATGTAAGAGAATACATATTAAAAAAGTGTATTTTTAATGGGATGTAACCTCATTTGAACAATTTTGAAAGCATTTTGTAGATGGAACTTTTTCTGTGCTTAGGGGGGTTTCATTCTTCCTGTTAAATTAATATTCATATTTCTTTAATATTTAAAGTTAATAACTAGAAAAGACTGTGCAAGGCACCATAGGCAATTTATGCTTCAAGAGCAATAGGCCTTGAATTTGTAGATGAAACACTGAAATATAAAGTTGTTTTCTAGCAACAACCTCTTCAGTAGTTTCAGATATCTTTAATGTGGAATTATTGAGATTACTTTTACTTCAGCAGAGATTGTGCGTATAGACTGATATTGGTGGATTGTAATGACAGAAGTTTGAGTGGCTTTTATGGTTGAAGTGTTCTGAACTGGGCAGTTTGCCATTTAGTCTATATGTTTTGTTTCATTGCTTACTAGAAAATGTTCAAAACTAAATTTAGAGCAGTGGTGCTATTATACAAGGGATATAATTCAAATATATTTTATAATTAATATAGTCAGAAACGTGAAGCAAAGAACTTTTGCATGGTCCAAAAAATGCAAGGGCTTATGATTTGAAAATAGCCCAAAGGTAAACTTAACCTGCCACTGGCCAGATGCATTTTCTTTGAATGTGTGTTTCAATGTTGTTTCAGTGAATGTGGGTTTCAAAGGTAGAGAAGTTTTAATGCTAAGTCTCTTTTCATTGTAAGACTATTGTGTTGTTTAGTAAATGTCTATCAGTGCTTGTGCTATAAAATTTGAAATAAAAGTTGTAAATGAAATACAAATATATGTAATCATTGTAGAAGTAAGGCATAAAACAGTATGCAGTCTGAGAGATTTGAACAGTGTCTACGACAAATGGGGAGAAATAGCCACGTAATGGGTCACTGGAATGGCTGCGTTGGCAGAGGGGTGGGGTGGGCTTGGGGCTGTGTGGGTGGGGCCAGATATGGGGGCTTGGGTGCATGCAGGCGGAAAAAATCCCAAGTCTGCCCCTTGGTACATACCCATAAATCCTCTCACTGATTAGAATGATAGCCCTGAATTATTCATCTCCTGCCTCCTCTAAGATTCTAAGGTTGTCAAGGAAAAAAAAAGAGAGTAGGAGTGGATTTGTACAGGTGATGGCAGAGCTAATGATTATGAGGAAATTGACCAAACAAATAATTTTGGAGTGGAACTAATTCCAAATGATGTAAAGTCAAATTAGTTGTAAGAAAATAGCTCCCATAGAAGAGAGAGAGCACAGTAGCAAGTCACTGGCAAAAAAGGTAGCATTTTTTTGTTGTAAAAAGAGAACAACAGTGGTTTTACAACCTCAAATCTGACAGTTCCATATCTGGATTGTGCTTCATTGTAACGTTAATCATCCTGCTAATAGTCTTTAACTAGCAATTAATATGTGACCAAATTTCAGGTTTTTAGATTCTCATTAAGAGTTCATGGTCAGCTATGTTAAATATCCTTGTTATCCATGAAAAGAGTTCCAATTAATGGATCAACCCAGTATTAACATTTATGAGGTGTGCTACTGCAGAAAGGGAAGTAATGCTGTTATATCTCACTAACTTTTTTTCTCCTCTTTGCATAACAGTTATGCAACTATCTCTTGCTGTCTTCACTCTGCAGTACTCAAAGCAGATAATATATTGCACTTTGTATATTTTGTATATAATGTATACTGCCTTTGTTATTCTAGCTAGAAATTTATGATATGATTGTATGTCTGTTTTTTTTAAGTTATCTCTTTATGTATGTAGAAAATGTGATTGTATTTAAATTGCTTTTGTACGTGGAGCTTTTCTCCCCAGGCCTCCACTTAAAATGGGCACTTTTTGGCCCAGTAGACCATCCCAGTAAACAAATGCAAATAAATAATGTCTCTCTTCTATAATCGTTAAACTGGAACAATATTTTTGTATTCATCAGCAATTTCCTGGATATTCTTACATACTTGTCTTTTCTGAATCTTGTCAAGCACTGGGAAACTGGATATAGCTCATTAGTCCTGTGAACCTTTAGGATATAAAACTATAAGTAGAATTAATTCCATACCAGAGGTAATATACCATTCATTATAGAAAGATTAAAATTGTGGTGAGTGGTTTAACAAAGAACAATTTTTTTTTAGTAAGTTAGGATGTGGAGGTTCAGTCAGAGCAGGAGTTTGTCAGGAAAAGAAAAAAGTTTTTTTTTTGTTATTCTCTGACTGATATCTTCTTAAAATGAAACTGCAGCAGGAAGACTGAATTATTGCAATCTAAACATTAGCTCTTGACAGAGAAGCTATTTAATAGGAAGATTTAGAAAATATTCATATAATTAGACAGGACAGATGGTGATGTGTCATGTGACCCTTGATTAGGGGGGCCATGTGGATATTAAGTGAAGATGGGTACTTCATTAACTTTTAAAAATATGTCCAAAATAGCTTAGAACAACTAAAAGCGATCAATTTCTCCTTAAGTAATCATATTTAGCATCCTTGCTTTCTGACTTAACATCTTTTTGTTAGATAAGAATTGATTTATTTGCAGAGTTTAAGCACATTAGCTTTCCATCTCTTCCCAATATAGTTATAGAGTATTGTTTAGCATTTAGATCAGTGGGTATCTGTTTCATTAGATTGTTCTTGTACTTATAGGAAATAACTTGTCTCAAGTAATTCATAGAACCTTAGTAAGTTTATACAAAACAGATGCTGGTCACACTCATGAAAGGATAGGTGTGACGTCCCTCCTCTGCGCCAGTAATCAAGAAGTCCCAGTCCTCACCAGGGACACTGTTGAGTGAAGAAGGATGTTCACTTTGAACAAAAACAGATACACACAGTATTTTCAGATGCAGCTCTCTGCACCAAGCACAGTTTACCTTAACAGTACACAGGGAACACACTCCTGTACTGGGGCTGGCTTCCCTCTCACTATCCAGGCCCCAAATAAGGCTACCCACTGACACAGCTGTAGAGCTGAGTACTCAGCAGTGTTCCAAGACAAGTCCTCCTCCCCTCTCTTTGAAATCGGTGCTGTGTGTCCCCGCTCTAAGTACCTGACACACACACTTTGAAATTTGAGTCTGATATTGTTAATCCTCATTCATTCCTTACACAGAGGTATTGGTTCCGACCTCGGAACCGAGCTGGCCATTTTCCAAGCTCGCATCAGCTTCAGACTCTCGAGCTAAACTCTTACCCACAACCCCCCTCTCCCTGTTACCTCAGATTTTGTTTTCCGCGTTGCCATTTGGTTGTGTCAAGCTACTTCTCTTGAGCTAAGTACAGTTATTTGTTGTTTAATAGTCTTTCAGATTACTTTTCTGTCAGAAAAAGTTTATATTTCATTGTCTCTTACCCTATCACATCTAGCGTACATATTTTCTTCAGGTTTTTCTGCTCCTTTCTTTACCACTTTTACCATGAGGTATTCTCTCTCTACCATCGTTGGTAATCCTTCCCCTTTTTCTCATACCTTCGGGTATTCTCTTGTACCATTGCTGGTACCTTTTCTATTAATTAATTTGCTGTCATGGCAGATAAGAAAGGTAGTCCGGGGTTTAAGCGGTGTTCTGATTGTGGACACAAACTACCTACCTCTGATGTACACTCTTTGTGTGTTTATTGTTTGGGGGTGTCCCATTTGTCTGTTGATCTGCCCTGTAATATTTCTGAGAACATTTCAAATAGAACATTGTTGTAAAGGAAAAACAAGCTGTTACCGAAGGGACTCCTTAAATCTCCCTTTTCAGTGGCTGTTTCTGGATCGGAGGCCTCAACCCCTCCTAGAGCCCATAAGAAAATCTTGGATGTTCCTACCAAGGCTAAATCTTTGCCTTCGTCCCTGGCTGGGGACTCCCGCCAACCAAAACCTAAAAAGGCTAAAGTTTTGGTTCTGGAGCTCACTCAGTCAGCCCCAGTGGTTTTGGTGCCTAGACCTTCGGCACCGAGGCCTTCGGCTCCATTAGTGATCTTGGCTCTGTCTTCTCCTGCAGCCTTCACTATATCGGCACCGAAGGGCTCCTCGGTTCAGACTGTTACCACTGTATCGGCACTGACCATTCAGTCGGCGCAGACCTTGACCTCATCGGCTCCGAGATCTTCCTCGGATCCGACGCCTTTATTGTTGACTCCAGTTTTGTCAGTTCCAGCTTCGGTACCGACAACCACTTCTGCACCGATCCCTGTATCTGTGCAGACCATGACCTTGGCACTGATGAGTTCTTCGGTGCAGACACCCATAGTCCAGTCTCTCTCAGCACCGTTGTCCTCTGTGTGGACGGGTGAGATGGGCACTGAGTTTGCCTCTTCTGTGGACAGGCCTGTTTCTCCCTCAGTCTCCGTGAGGTCCACTAGAAGCCTTTCCAAACATGATGTGTTGTGTCTTGTGGATCAGGTGCTCTTGGCCAGAGGTATCCCACCCCTCAGGAACTATCCTTCCTTGGGAAGTGATCACCCGTCTCCAAAGACCCCTTCTTATTCTCCTCCTTCATTGCCTTTGAAGTCCATGGATATAGCACATTCTTCCCCCATCTTCAGTCCCCATTATGGATCTCACTAAGGAACTGCAGTTGCCTTCATGGAAGGAAAGTTTTGCTACGACCCAGGATGTCAGTTGTGACATGCATAGTTTGCTGCTCCACAGCCATCAAGGGACTCCGGGTCGGCAGGCTGAGCCACTTAGGGGAGGGGTGAACCCTGTCCTAGACATGCACTCCTCTTCAGGTGGACCAGCCTTCCAACTGATGGAGAAGGCTTTTGCTGCTGCTGGCGATACTGGACTGTCTATACCTCCGCCCTCCTCTGGTACACTGGTTTCACAAGTCGCACCTAGCAGACACCAGGTGCAAGGGCCTCAGGGCATATTCCCACAGGAATCCCCTTTTCAGCTATCTTCTCCAGCTTCTCCCGCTGAGGAGGTCCACCGGAAAAGTTTGTGTAAGAGGAAGCACATGGACTCCACAGAGGAGTCCCTCACTGAAGATACAGATTTCGATGAGGGGAAAGGATCCCCCTGGTCACCCTCTGAGGTATCCTTTGGTGATATCCTCGAAACCCTGAAACAAAGAGGTGACTGGCTCTAATCTGACCTCTGAGGAATCTGTGTTCCTGCAGGCCTTTTGCACCCAGCCCCCTACCTCCTGGGTTACTCCACCTGCTGATGAACTTGTCCGGCTCATCGTGCAGCGTGCTTGGAAGGCTCCTGATACCGTCTAAGCTATTCCCCAGAGGCCAGATAAGATTTTGTCCCCTCCTGCTTCGGATCTTCCTCTGGATGCTTTGGTGGTGGCGGCCACAACAAAAAAGGATCTGGCAGAAGAAGAAAGACTGTCCATCCACCTAACAAAGAGTCCCAGGCCCTGGACAGGATAGGGAAGTGCACCTTTGTTTCAGAGATCTTTACTAGCAGGTCCCTGAACTATATGGCACACTTTACCAGGCTTCAATGGGATCTGATTTCTGAGTTCTCTGAAACCTTGGCTGGTGCCGTGTCTGATGAGGTCCATGACAAAGTGGTCTCTTAGCTGGCCACCATTGAATCAATATCTAACTCCTCTATGTGACTGATATTTCACGCATCAGAAGGAGCAGCTAGAGCAGCGGGTTCAGCTGCGGTCTTGAGATGACACGCCTGGATGCGCTTGTGCAATTTTGCGAAACCCTTTAAGGCTTCCTTTCTTAACACTCCCATTGAGGCCTCCTTGTTGTTTGGGCCCAAAGTTAAAAGCACACTGGCCAGATGTGAACAGGACGGTAAGACCCTTTCTGCCGTAGGTGTCTGTTATTCTTCCCCTCAACATGCTTTCTCCCGAAACCAAAAGAGTGGGAAGATATGGTTCAAGAAATCTCAGGGTCCTTTCCGTGACACACAGGCCGAGTTCTCCCCAGAGGCAGAGGGGGAAACTCACAGGGAAGACTCTCCTTTCGGGGCAGAGGGGGTTCACGTAACCAGGGTTCCAGGGATTCTTTCCCTGGTCAATCCTACCAGCGCTCCTGAAGAGCGGCCCAACTTCTTTCCTCTGGAGGTGGTTGGGGGATGTTTCTCCTTGTACCCTTCTGCCTGGCTAACCATCACCACCGATTCTTGGGTACAAAGAATTATAACCGGAGGTTATCATATCCCCTTCGATCTTAGTCCCGCCCCTTCAAAAAACCTTCCCGACGTTCCACCCAGTCAGAGGGAAGAAGCAGCACTAGATTTAGAAAAGCTGCTAAGAAAGAGAGTCATCCAAATAGTCCCTCCAGACCAGATAGGATCCGGATTCTACTCAAGCCTATTTTTGGTGCCAAAGAAAAGCGGGGACTGGAGATCAATTTTGATCTCAGTGTATTGAACAAGTTTGTGAGAGTACAAAAATTCCGGATGGTCACAATACAGTCTATCCTCCCGCTTTTGGAAAAAGACGATTGAATGTGCTCGATAGATCTTCAAGATGCGTACTACCACATAAAAGTGGACAGGCCATCAAGAAGATTTCTGCGCTTCCGTGTGGGAGCCGGTCACTACCAGTTCAGAGTACTGCCCTTCGGACTCTCTACAGCCCCCAGAGTGTTCACAAAGTGCATGGCAGTTGTCACAGCTCACTTGCGACTTCAAGGATTCCAGGTGTTTCCATACCTAGACAACTGGCTCATTTCTGCCCCCACCAGACATCTACTGGAAAAAGCCCTGGCATATTCTCTCCTCACTGCTCAAAGGCTAGGCATAACCATAAACTGGCAAAAATCCAATCTCACCCCATCTCAGGCGACAGAATTCATAGGGGTTATCTTTGACACAAAAAACTACAGAGCTGCTATTCCCGAGCACAGAATTCTAAGGATAAAGCAACAACTGATTCCAATCCTTTCAAGGGAGAAATCCACAGCTCACTCGGTTCTACAGCTGTTGAGTTCCATGGCAGCCTCCATCACCATTGTTCCCCTGGCCAGGTTTCACATGAGGCTTCTGCAATGGCTATTGCTTACCCAATGGTATCCTTTTCAGCACCCTCTTTCAGCCATGATTCGAGTAACCCAGGTGCAAACAGGATTTAAATTGGTGGATGACACACAGTCTGTCACAATGGTCTCGCCCCTTCTCCCCCCAGCAATCCGGGGCCACAGTGACCACGGACACCTCCCTGATGGAGTGGGGGAGGCTATGACAGGGACAGACAGTCCAAGGCACTTGGTCCGAACTGGAGGCCCATCTGCATATAAATGTTCTAGAGCTGAGGGTGGTGCTTCTGGCGTTGCAAGCATTCCATCCCCTGCTGCCGTCTGGGACAATTGCAATTCAGTCAGACAACATGGCGGAGGTCTGGTACATCAACAAGCAAGGTGGAACCAAATCTTATCCCCTTTGTCACGAGGCCATGAGATTATGGCAATGGGCGATGACTACCAACCATTTTCTTCTAGCAACGCACATTCCCGGGAGTTCCAACGTGATAGCAGACAGACTCAGCAGGTGCATTCTTCAACCTCAAGAGTGGTCCCTGAATCCCTTGATAGTGGCGGAGATCTTCCACCGCTGGGGCCATCCTTGCTGCAACCTCTTTGCATCCCCGACCAACTACAAATGCAGCAACTACTTCGCCCTGATTCCCCCTCCGGGACAGTCACCCAGGGACGCTCTAGTCCACGATTGGCCCTCAGGTCTTCTTTATGCTTTTCCACCCTTTCCCCTCATTCCCCAGTTTCTGAAGAAAGCCCGTTGGTTGAAGAGCAAGGTGATCCTCATAGCACCATATTGGCCTCGACAGATTTGGTTCCCCTTCCTTTGGCCTCACCTACTAGATTGACCATGGATTTTCCATCCAACCCCAGAGTTGATCTCACATCCACAGAACCTGATTCATCCCAACTTGAACAGCCTGAAGCTCACGGCTTGGCTACTCCAATTCCCTTGATTGCCAGGAAGAAGGATCTTTCTTTACAAGTATGTGATATTCTCATTGCATCTCATAAGTCTTCCACTAGAATTACGTATCTGAGCAAGTGGAAAAGATTTACCTGTTGGCTGAAAGATAAACAAGTAGATTCCTTCTCGGCACCAGTGTCGATAATACTAGACTATCTGGCCGACCTCTTTCAATCGGGTCTTTCGGCCTCTACCATTAGATTTCATTTGGCTGCAATTTCTAATTTTCTTGAGGGTGTACAAGATTCCTCTCATGTCCCACAAGTTGTGCAAGACCTTCATAAAAGGTGTGAATCATCTGAAGCCACCTTTTAGAGAATCTATTCAACCATGGGATTTGTCATTAGTTCTACAAGCTCTGACAATGCCACCTTTTGAACCTGCCTCTTCTTGCGACCTCAAGTATTTGTCATGGAAAACCTTGTTTTTGATCGCCATTACTTCTGCCAGACTTATTTTGGAGCTTTAAGCTCTATGTATTAAGAGTCCTTCCTTGATTTTTCATAGAGATAGTGTCTCTGAGAACTAATCCATCTTTTATGCCTAAAGTGATCTCTGAAATGTCCATTAATCAAGCCGTTGAATTGCCAGTTTTCTTTCCCAATCATCAAACAGAGGAGAGTATTGCCTACATACCCTATATATATCCACAGGCAAATTTGTTTTTACTTAAACAGGATTAGGCCCTGTCGTAAGTCTGATCAGTTATTTTTGGCTTCTTCTGGACCTAGATTAGGATCTGCTGTTGCTAAGGTTACATTAGCTAGATGGTTGAAGGACTGTGTGGCCTTCATTTATACACAACGCAATATCTTGTTGCCTACTACCATGAAAGCTCATTCAACAAGGTCGGAGGCAACTTCTGCTGCCTTCCATGCCAGAGCTTCCTTACATGACATCTATGCAGCTGCAACTTGGGCTATGCCTCATACCTTCATCAATCATTACAAATTGGACTTGGCCTCCAGGGGAAGAGCATCTTTCGGTTCTATGGTGCTCAGGAATGTCCTTCCATGAGAGCCTCCCAGGAATAGAGGTAGCTGGGGACTCTGTCCAGTGCGTAAGGAGTGAACGAGGATTAACAAGATCAGATAAGGAAGTTATGTCTTACCATAACATTCCATCTTTATTGTTGATCCTCGTTCAGTCATTACAACCCTCCCTCCTTACCCCTCCTGTGGTTTCTAGTGGATCTCACCATCCGGTTCTTTTAGGTTATTTGACCAGAGGTAGCCTCTACCTTCTTTGACTTGCAAACTCAATCTGAGGTAACAGGGAGAGGGGGATTGTGAGTACGAGCTTAGCTCGAGAGTTTGAAGCTGACTCGAGCTTGGAAAATGGCCAGCTTGGTTCCAAGGTTGGAACCGATACCCATGTGTAACAACTGAACGAGGATCAACAATACAGATGGAACATTATGGTTAGACATAACTTCTTTTTTTCACACACACACACACACACACACACACACACACACACACACACACACACACACACACACACACACACACACACCTGGGAAAGGCTGGCACAGATTCACCTGCTGTGCCCCCTTCACCCAGACTATAAGGTAGTTACACTGCCACCAGCCAGCTACTCCAAGGTTCTTACAAGAGTGCTCAATTATACTGAGTAAAATTAATACTAATACAAATGGTAGTGTTTGACCAATGCAGCAAGGCTTTTAGGATTGGCCACAGTGTCACCAAATAAATATAAGTATTATCAAAGGTTAAATATTTCCTAAAAAGACCAGCCACAATGAAAAGTGTAACTATATTTAATAATAAATAATAGAATAATATGAAAATGCTAAATATCCATTTACAATAAACACCAGCGTTTCAATCTCAGAAATTATTAAAAATAGCACTGATGGAAGGATTCGCACAGATACAGAAAAGCAATACTTAACTAATCTCACTATATTTTCATGACTGATCTACAGAATTACTGTTTCATAGTTTACTTACTAGAGCAAGGCAAGATGAAGTGGGTGAGGGGTCCTTCTTTGTCACGTTTCACAAACAGACAACTCTGAGATTTCTGGCTCATCTAGTATTAAAACATCATTTCAGTGCTGGAATACAGAATGACATAACATACATCTGGTCATCTGACTCTCGTTTCTATACTACCCCCTTTATACTAGAAACTGAACCAGAATCTAGCACATATGTGTTATTGTGCACAAACATAGAGCTTTGCTAAGATGTGTTATAGTATCTGGAAGCTATAAAGACATTTCAAAACTTGCACCCTTCTAGGGTAACAATTAGCTCACCCCTAAGGACAATACAGTAGGATTCATAGTCCAGGTTTTCAGGTATTTTGTCTCTGGCTGTAATCAGAACTGTGAGATACAATCTGTATGGCCTAAACCAGGTAATTTAATTTCAGACTCTTTTTCAAAGTAAGATGGACTGAGATTAACCTCTTCTCTTCCAGTAGCCTCTACTACAATATATTCATTTCAACAGTTACAATACAGCCTGACATATAGGTGTATTTCTTTTCTGTCCAGCAGAACCCACTGTTGGTACATTTTTAACACAAGCAGCTTTACAAATACATTTTCAACACAAGCACCTGTACAAATCAGTTTGATATACAAATGACATACAATTCTTTACAAAACTCCAGCTAGCTATGCTGGCATACGTTACACATCCACTGCCCTACTCCTCCTTGTATAGTGCATTAGCTGGCACTACCTGACATTGTCAGAGTAGGTAACAAGTCATTTTAAAGGATCCCAAGGGTAAGATCTAAATCTAAATCTTGCAAGGTGGAGATGGGTCAGCCTAACAACAAGACTGGGGGCAAGAAAGAGCACCAGGAAATAATGAGAAGTTGTTAAAGGTTTCCGGGAGAACCAAATATGAAGCGTATTTATTATTTGACTTGATTGTCAGTCTTGAGTTGAATGATTCCCTGATGATAAATTATCCCAAGTTTAAATAACATTGAGTTTGGTATATCTTGTGATTCAGTAGATATTTGCTCTTCCAAGATCTGCATCTTACAGCCATTATGGGTAAAATCAATATGCATAGCCTATGTTGTGACAAATGATTGACAAGTATGTCAGGTAACATTCTTCTTTGCTTAGAAATAGTACTGACAAAACAAATATTTTGCAAGAACCTTTAATAGAACTGTATTAACTTATGTCAATGCAGAGTTTTTGTTTTCACGTGTGTACCCCGAGTATGATTCTGAATGCCTGCAGCAGTTTTACACTTGAAAGAATGTAATTAGTTGCAGAATGGAGTATGTTATATAAACAGTATGGGGATGGGTGAAGAGATACCTGGCTGTAGCTAGCTATAGCACATTGGGTAATAAGTTTCCAGACTTGTGCTTTTCCCTTCATTTTAAAACCTGTATCACAGTAGTAAAATGTGAGCTTGCACTGAGCTATGCCCAGATCTAAAAGGACTGTGTTCCACATGTCATGAGATCCAACTTCATCTCTAATAAACAAGAAATCATCAACAAATGCTCATATTATCAGATAGCATAAATTTCTAGCATATCATCTTCATACTCAGAGTACATATTAATGCTTGATGCTAACTTTAATCCTGTGTGTGCCTTAGTCACTGTGCCAGAAAATGCTAAAGGCTGGTGAAAGGGTGGGAGATACCATAAGGTCATATGACAACATTTAGGGACAACGTTTTGTAACTTGTTTCTTACTTGAATATTGTGACGTCGTTGTTAGCAGACATACCAGCTCTCATAGAAAACTACTTGCAGTTATAATATGTACTTTTCTGACATCCATTCAACTAATATCCAGTCAACTGCTATGCATTATTACCTGATTACAGTATACTGTCAGTCTCTAGATATCTGTACATTGCTGCCTTTCTTATCAGATCATATCTTCTGTTTATAGCTAGCAACAGCCTTACTGTCCTGTGTAATAAACTGTAGCAATTCTGTTTATCTTTTAGCCAATATTGTACATTTATTTAATATTTTCAACATATGCTGTTATTCATATGTTGTCATGTTGTAAGGTAACTCGAGATATTTGATTGTATATTGTAAAATATTTTGTCTTGAATATTATTTTGCAAATTGCCTTTCCTTTCCTTAACTACAGTGGGAGATGTATCTCCTTTGTAGTTTGTTGAAAATCACATCTCCAAGCTAGACTTCTTGATTTAAAAATGTAAAATAAATATATAAAATACAATTGCTGAAATAGCAGCAAATGCAGACAGGGAAGAACATGTAGATAAGACCCAGAGGCCAGAGCTGAACTGAGGACCTTGAATCTTGGAGACTGCGTCACTAACTATTCTGCACATTATGATCTCTGATATGAGATTAACTGTAATCAAAAAGCAAGCTTTTTTATATCTTTTACTTGTCCAACTTAAATAAAAATGCAGGCTTTTTATGTACAGATCCCATCAATGATTACACAGTGCAACAAATTCTTTAATTCTTTTAAGATTCTATCTTCAGTTTTTGACTTTGATTTTAGTAAAAAAGAAAAAAATGTTTTTCAGTCTATCCTGTAGATGTTGCACATTAATATGACTACTTTGAATTTTTGTTTTCTGTGTCCAAAACTCTAGGATTTATTTCCAGTGTCCTTAAAAAAATTGAATAAAAAGTACCCCATCCTTTTATTATACGTGCTTGAGTGAGCAGATTTGGATTTACTGCTGCATTTGTATTTATTGTATCACTCCATAAAGTATAACAAGATAATACACTTACAAGCTGAATAGCAATGTGAATGACCCTTCTATCCATAGGAGGGTCGACAGAAGCTATGCATTGTTGTGTACAGTACTACAGTCTTAACAAATTTTGTTGACACGCTGTATAGCAGAATCTGATCTTTTCTAGATTACTTATACTTTCATTTGTTTATGTTAAGGGAATATTCTGCAATTCTGCAAGGGATTATGTTAACAGTCAATGTTTACTAATAATGTATTGGTCAAGTTTTGGTGTAATAGCCTGTGATTTTGCAATTTGGACTTGAGAAAGTAATCGTACAAATATTTGGTATTGATATTTTGCGGTTCTCCTGGACCTTGCCTGGTGGCTGTGCTACTGGCGCTCAACCAGCCCATTTGTTCAAATGCCATAGAAGCTGGGTACTCATGAGTTGGTCAAGAAACCCACAGCCTATTTATTTCTACCCTGGAGTTCCATTCAGCTCTCTATTCCCCGGTGAGAATATGGTGGTAGAGAGCAAGCCAGCTTGTTGGTCATTTAGGGTGGCATACCCCCCCCCCCCCGGAAACACCCTATTTTTTCTCAGCAGCTCTTTTGAGCCCCCTGTTACAGTCCCCAAGGGGAAGCGTGTCCTCATTGCCTTACTGGTGCTAAGTAATGTGACTGTGTAGGCAGAAGTGGTTTGCTTTCCACTGGGTAACGCCTAGTGCTCCCACTGGTGTTACCTTCTGCGATGAGCCAAAATACCCCCCTCACCTTAGGAATGGCAGAATCAGTAGTAGCTTTTCATTCCATTGTCTTTGGTCAGCTCCCACAGGTGCACAAGATGCAAGTCAGAGTCTGTTTTCCTGCACTGGAGTCAAGGCCAGAGAGCTGGCAACATGGCATTTATTTTCGCAGTAGTGAGAATAATGGCATAAATACTTTGGTGGTATTTTAAACACAGTCACCAACAAGCAGCTGGGGGGAGCCTCACCAATGTATGTTTTCTAGTTAAAATCTGTGTAGGCTGTGAAGATGTGAGGTATTGCCAACTATGCCAGTAGAATTAGGGTAGTGGATATGTAACATATGCCAGCACAGCTAGCTGGAATTTTGTAAAAATTATGTCATTTGTATATCAAACTGATTTGTACTGCTGCTTGTGCTGAAAATGTATTTGTAAAGCTGCTTGTGCTAAAAATGTACCAACAGTGTCCCTGTTAGACAGAAAAAGAAACATGCATGCATTATTGTAACTGTTTAAATATAAGAGAAGAGGTTAATCTCAATCCACCTAACTTTGAAAATAGTTTGAAATTAAATTACTTGTCTTAGGCCATAAAGATTGCATCTTACAGTTTTCAATGCAGCCAGAGACGAAAAGTCTGTGCTAGGAAGCTTTCTGTATTACCTTTGGGATGAAACTAATTGCTACTCTGGAAGGGTGGAGGGTTTGAAGTTGTTTTATGACTTCCAGAAGCTGCAACTGATCTGAGCAAAACTGTGTGTGTATATATTATTGACACACGTGCTAAATCTTGGCAGTTTCTAGCAATGGGGGTAGCATGGGAACCAGAAGTCGGATGATCAGATGTATGTGATGTCATTCTGTAATCTAAGACAAAAATGATGTTTAATACTAGATGAGACTGAAGTCTTATTGCAGTTTGTTTTTGCACCTTGACAAAGAAGGACCCCTCACCTACTTCATCTTGCCTTGCTCTAGTAAGTGGACCAGGGAATAGTAATTCTTTAGATCAGTCAGGAAAATATAGTGAGATTAGTTAAGTACTGTTTATCTGTATCTGCGTGAATCTATTCATCGGTGTTATTTTAATATTTCCTGTGTCTGAAACTCTGGTGTTTACTTACTGTAAATAGATAATGTGAAAGTGTTCAATCTCGCCGTTTGTTCTTACACACGGGTTCGGAGCCGATCACATTGCAAAGCTCTGCATCTTAGAGAAGCTCGAGACCAGACTATATCCCACAATCCTCCCTGCTATTCCTCAGATCTAGTTTGCCGCTGCAACAGATCGGTCGAGGAGAGCTCGGGCCAGCGAACAATTTAGTTTATCTTGGAGACAAGCAGAATTTCTTACAAAATTTTTTATAGTATTTTAGCTTTAGCCTAGATAGTTATTATAGAGGGTTGTGTGTGTGTGTATTTTTCTTGATCTATCTATCCTATCTATCTATATATATATATATATATATATATATATATATATATATATATATACACTTAGATTCATAGGTTTGGGCTTCGGCCTACTAGTTTCTGACTTTTTCTAGTAGTGTTATAATAGCTTGTGTGTATTTCATATTATAGTTATTGTTAGCTAGTATTTTTTTCTATTTTTCAGTTTTTTTCAGTGTTTAGCTTGATTGTAAAATGTTGGAGAAAGCCAAATCTGGCTTTAAGAGATGTCAGTGTGGACAGAAAATGTCCATCACTGACAATCACGCTTCCTGCATCTACTGCCTTGGCCCTCTCCGTTTGCAGGAGGTTTGCTCCATCTGTCATTCCTTTAGCGGGAGGGTTATGACAGAGAGATGCAGGAAGATTATTGACAGGAGTTTACTTAAACCTGACTTTCAGGAGGCCTTGGAGAAGTCCGACAAGGCTTCTAAGTCTTCGAAGGGGTCGAAGACGTCGGAGCCCATGTCATCGGCTCCGAGCTCATCTTCTAAGATTCGTTCGCCGGTTCCACAGACCTCGGGGCTGAACATCAAATGGTTATCTTTCGCCGAGCCCCAGGTCTTGGAACCGGTGTCGGAGCTACCTCCACCGTCGATTCTTCGGTCGGTGCTGTCTTCGGCCCCTTCGACCCACATCTTCCAGACCCTTATCCGATACTGATGTAGATCGTGTCGTGCAGAAACTAATGGAAAATACGGCCCTTTCCAAGCTGATTGTGGTTTCGTCCCAATTGGTGTCGAAACTAGAAGCACTCCCCGTGTCTCCAACAGGTCCTCCTTCGAGACTCGTCCAGTCTTTGGAGCCGGGAGAAGACGATCCGATGTTAGTAGAGCCCTCGGTGCTGAACCCGTCCATTGCACGATCAGCAGCATTGACTTCGACTCCTTCGGAGCCTGTAGGGGAGTCGCGGAGCCGACGATCTCTCCTTGGTTCCGGGACCGAGAGTCGTACCGAATTTTTGGTGCCGACTCTCCCTCTCGGGGCCTCGGCGCAGATTGGTTCGGCTCTGTCCCCTGGGTCGGAGCCCACGGTTCTAGTGTCGGTGATGCTTCCGCATTCTTCGGAACTGGAGGAGTCCTCGGCCCGGGGCTCGGGGGCTTTCTACCTTATGAGGAAGGTATTGTCTGCTCAGACAACTACTTCATCGGAGGTGTCTTCTCCTTCCCCTAAATGGCCTCTTTCTGTTTCTGCACCCATGATTCATCCTAAGCATAGAGCCCCATTGCTTCAGCCAGCCCCAGAGGGTGATCCCTGTTCCGCGGAGGCCTCACCAGAAGCCCCCTCTGATGAGGTTCCGAGGAAGAGATTGTGCAAGAGGAGGCACATTGATTCCCCACAGGAATCCCTAACTTCTGACACCGATTTGGATGAGGCAGAGGGGTCCCCACGATCCCCCTCTGAGGATGTGACAGTCATTTGCAGACATCCTGGAGATCTTGAAACAGAGGGGTGATTGGCAGTCCCTAGCCCCCACTGAGGATGAGTCGGTGTTGCTGAAGGCTTTTGGGGCTCAACCTTCTACCTCCTGGGTGACCCCGCCCTTCGATGAGTTGATGGACTTGATTGCCCGAAGGGCATGGGAAACACCGGACACAGTGGAACCGGTCCCCTGAAAACCAAACAAATTTATCATGGCCCCCCCAGGATAAGGCCTATCTCACTAAAGGAGTCCCGGTCGACGCTATGGTGGTGGCGGCGGCCACGAAGAAGGAAATGTCTGAGTCTTCCTCTTCTGTTCATCCTCCTAATAAGGATTCTAGGACTATGAACAGGTATGGGAAGCGCATTTTTAGTTCAGCGACTTTTTCCATGCGTTCGCTAAACTATTTGACACATTTTACATGTCTACAGAGGGATCTCATTAAAGAACTGGGAGATACCCTCCAGGGTAACACAGATGCTGCTGTCTCAGATAAGGTGACAGCACAACTCAACACCCTTACTTCAATAGCAAACTCATCCATGAGGCTCATCTCATATGCGGCCGAAGGATCGAGTAGAGCTGCAGCTTCAGCGATTGCTCTCCGTAGACAATCCTGGATGCGGCTGTGCTCCTTTGTGGAAGCCTTCAAGTCTTCCTTTGCCAACGCCCCCTTTGATGGTGCCACACTCTTTGGGCCCAATGAGCAAGAGGGGAAGACCCTGTCTGCTGTTGGGTTCCGTTTTTCCGCTCCATCTAGACCGTACCCCAAAGGGCAATGAGGCGGAAAAATGTGGTTCCGTACGACTCGGGGATCTTTCCAAGCCACACAGGGTGATGCCCCCTCCAGAGGCAGAGGAGGGGGAAGAAATGGAAGACGCCGCCCCGGCAGCAGAGGGGTCCGCTAAATCAGGGCAACAGGGATACAGTCTCTGGGAAGCCCTTCCAGCACTCCTGAATGGAGGCCCAACTGTCCTACTCTGGAGGCGGTCGGGGGTCGCTTGGCTTTATACCCACAGGCCTGGCTAAATCTTACTTTGGATTCTTGGGTAAAAAGCATAGTAACCAGAGGATACATAATTCCCTTTATGTCCACACCACCTCACCGAAAGAGACTTCCAGATGTGCCACCCCATCTGCAAGGTCCAGCAGCTGTAGAAATTTCAAAGCTGCTCGAAAAAGGAGTCATCCAGCCAGTCCCGGCGGACCAAAGAGGATCCGGAACTTACTCAAGGTTCTTTTTAGTTCCAAAGAAGACAGGGGACTGGAGACCGATTTTGGATCTCAACAATCTCAACTCCTTCGTAAGGAAGGAAATGTTCCGGATGGTCACGCTACAGTCGATCCTTCCCTTCTTACAGAAGGACGATTGGATGTGCTCGATAGATCTCAAGGACGCGTACTACCACATCAAAATGGCCAGGCCGTCCAGAGATCACCTGCGCTTCCGGCTGGGAGCCAGTCATTTTCAATTTCGAGCTCTGCCCTTTGGTGTCACCTCAGCCCCCATGGTATTCACCAAATGCATGGCAGTAGTGGTGTCTCACTTGAGATGACAAGGATTCCGGGTGTTTCCTTATTTGGACGACTGGCTCCTCACAGCCACCACCAGGCATCATCTTGTTCAAGCCAGAGACTACACAGTCGACCCTTGTTCCCACTTAGGAATTTCAGTCAATTTCGAAAAATCTGCCTTATCGCCCTCACAGCATATCTCATTCATCGGAGCAGACCTAGACACACGGTTAACACTGTTAAAGCTTCCTCCACTAAGGGCGTCAGCCCTCAAAGAACAGGTTCTTCTTCTTCAGAACAGGAAAGCTCCAGCCAGGCTAGTGTTGAAAGTTCTGGGGCTAATGGCAGCGTCTCTGATCGCAGTTCCCATGGTGAGATTGCACATGAGGGTCCTCCAATGCTGCTTTTCGCACAATGGTCATTCCAACAGCTACCCTTATCACACGAGATACTGATAACAAACTCTTGCAAGCGAGATCTTTCATGGTGGGTAAACAGTCAGGACCTCACAATGGGTCATCCGTTTGTTCTATCCAACCCAACGGCCACAATTATCACTTTCGCTTTTCTGATAGGGTGGGGGGGACTTTTTCAGGGAAGAACAGTCCAAGGGGAATGGTCCAACATGGAGTACAACCTGCACATACATGTTCTGGAGTGGAGGGCGGTGTTCCTAGTGTTGCAACACTTCAAGCTCTCTTACCTCTGGGAACAGTGGCAGTTCAGACGGACAACATGTCTGTGGTCTGGTACATAAATAAGCAAGTGGGAACCAAGTCTTACCCATTATGCAGAGAGGCCATGAGAATTTGGCAATGGGCAGAGTCCACGGGTCGCTTTCTAGTGGCAATGCACATCCCGGGGTCATCCAATGTCATTGCGGACAGGTTGAGCAGAGCCATCCTGTTACCTCACGAGTGGTTCCTCAATCCACAGGTGGCGGAAAGGATCTTCCGCAGATGGGGCCAGCCTTGCTGCGATCTGTTTGCATCCCCGTTGAATGCCAAATGCAGAAGCTACTTTGCCCTTCTACCCCCTCCAAGGGATGTTCCCAGGGACGCACTGGTGCACGATTGGCCCTCGGGTCTCCTGTTATGCATTCCCTTCTACCCCGTTGATTCCCAAATTTCTACAGAAAGCCAGGAACCTAGAAAGGACGATAATACTCATAGCGCCATTCTGGCCTCGGCAGATATGGTTCCCCTTTCTTCGAGCCCATCAAAAGGAGGAACCTTGGATTCTGGACCCAGTGCCAGATCTATTGACTCATTCGTCGGGAGTTCCTCACCCATCTCTTCAATCCCTCAAACTTGACAGCTTGGCTGCGCCGCTTCCCTCTCTAGCCAGGTCAGATCTTCTTTCTCCGGCAGTTCAACACATTCTGGTTGCCTCTCATAAAGCCTCCACCAGAAAGCTTTACAGGAGCAAATGGAAATGCTTCGTATGTTGGGCGTCAAGCCAACATACAGATCCCTTGGTAGCTCCACTACACAAAGTGCTGGAATTCTTATCAATTCTCTTTCACGAAGGAGCCTCAACTTCCACCTTGAGAGTACAGTTGGCGGCTATATCTAACTTTCATATTGGTGAGGGGGGCTCTTCTATTGTCTCACAGGCTTTGCAAGGCTTTTATGAAAGGAACCTTCCACCTTCGTCCACCCATTCGGGAGCCCTTTTTCCCATGGAATTTGAACCTGTTATTGTCACAACTGATTTTACCTCCCTTCGAACCGGCTTCATCCTGCCTACTAAAGTTTTTATCGTGGAAGACACTATTTCTCGTGGCAGTCACTTCAGCTCGAAGAGTATCAGAGCTACAAACGTTGTCAGTCAGACCACCGTACTTGATCTTTCACCCAGATAGAGTCAATTTGCGCACAAACCCGTCATTCCTCCCCAAGGTATGTTTTGTCCTAAATATCAACCAATCCATAGAGCTCCCCACGTTTTTCAAGAATCATACAAACAGACTGGAGTATATGCTGCACAAATTGGATGTTCATAGGCAGCTAAGATTTTACCTGGACAGGACTAAAGATCACAGAAAGTCAGATCAGCTGTTTGTCTCGTTTGCAGACAACAAAAAGGGTATGGCAGTCACGAAGCGTACCTTATCTAAATGGCTTTCCGATTGTATAGCATTTGTGTACTCTAGTAAGAATCAGTCATTACCTTTCAAGCCTAAGGCTCATTCTACCATGTCCGTGTCCACTTCCTTGGCTCATGCAGCTCACTTACCTTTGGACACGATTTGTGCAGCAGCTACCTGGGCTAAGCCTCATACATTTATCACTCATTATAAGGTTGACAGGACCTCCAAGGACAGGACATCCTTTGGTTCCACTGTGCTCAGGAACGTTCTTCCATGAGTCACCCGGGGTGACGGAGCTAGGGACGCTACCCGTGTGTAAGAACAAACAGCGAGATTGAACACTTTCACATAAAGAAGTTATGTACCTGCCATAACGTTCCATGTGATGTGTTCATCTCGCCTTTGTTCTTACACCCCCCCCCCTTTTTTCACATGTTATGGAAGAACAGGTAAGACTAGAGTCTGGTTGGGATTTTTCTTACTTCTTCTAGGGTTCTTTGGCCTGTGTCCTCATTAGGATATGGTGCACCGCCCATAAGAATTACTTTTTATAGCCAGAGGATATTCATGGATATCTGTGTGAATGTGTATGTCTTGCACTGAGGTGAGGGTTAGAGGTCTAGTTTCTCGCAAACTAGATCTGAGGAATAGTAGGGAGGATTGTGGGATATAGTCTGGTCTCAAGCTTCTCTAAGATGCAGAGCTTTGCAATGCGGCTGACTCGGAGCCGATGATAGGCTCCGAACCCGTGTGTAAGAACAAAGGCGAGATGAACACATCACATGGAACGTTATGGTAAGTACATAACTTCTTTTTTAGCATTTTCAATTTTTTTTCTTATTTATTATTAAATATATTTAAACTTTTCATTGTGGCTGGTCTTTTAGAGAATATTTTAATCTCTGAGAGTACTTACATATATCTTTGGTGAAAACTCTGGCTGCTCCTGAAAGCCTTGCTGTTGGTCAAACTACCATTTGTACTAATATTAATTTCACTCAGTATAATTGGGTATCCTTGTAAGAGCCTTAGTGTAGCTGGCTGTGGAGTGTCTGGTGGTAGTAACTACCCTATAGTGTGGGCAGAGGGGGCATAGCTAATACATCTGTGCCATCCTTTCCCAGGTGTGTGTGTTTGTGTGTGTGTGTGTGTGTGTGTGTGTGTATGTATGTATGTATATGTATGCGCGTGCATGAAAATCAAATCTCAGAGTGTCTGTGTCAGCTGCTTGGAGCAGGGACACAAAGCACTGGTTTTACAGAAAGAAGACTTGGCTTGGACATTCTGGCTAAGGATTCAACTCTACAGCTGTGTCAGTGGGGAGTCTTAATGGGGACTTGGAGGGAGACAGAGATTATTGTGTGCTGTTCATTTATGCTGCATAGTTCACATTGCAATGTGCACTGGCTTTTGCTGAGGAAAATTCATACATGTCCTTTGAAGGGGATATTCTTTGGTCATGGAGGCATGGCCGAAGTAACCCAAGTAGAGCACCCCACCATGGGGGAGAAGAAATATGTTACTTATGACCCTGGTTTTACACAATGGCATTTTTTTTAAAAAAAAGAAACCGTTATCTTTTTAAAATAATGCAAATGTGTTGTGGATCCTTCTTGGCATTTCTACCTGCCTGTACTAAATTAAGTCAGGGGAATGAATTAGGCTGCACCTAGCAGCTTTGAACTCACACTATGTAGTTTGCCTTCATTTTCTGACTATTGTAACTATAGCACGAGATTGTATTTGACATTTTAAAAGTAAAAAAAATAATTGTGTTGCCTTTTATTTGTACAGTGAATAACCAATTTTATTTGAAAAGAGAATACAAGTAGTAGTGATTAAAAATGGCAGCCATAAATAGTAAACTCTTTGTTACCCAAATGGATCTTTCTTTTAGTGTAGCCACCAAACGTTTTGGTCACATTTAACATATTTTGCCTGCTCTTTGCAATGCAGTTCAGTGGGGTTACAGTTGGGGGTACAGTTTTCCTCTTGTTTACTGGCACAAGCTCAAACGGAACAATTTCTAGCCAGGAGAATGCAAGTACCTTCACACCTGTCAGAGGTTTGTTTTAAGGTTCACCTCTAGAGTAGAAGAGAGACCACACAACTCCAGAAGTTTGGTTCCTGAGGTACATATACATGGTACATTTCAACATGGCACACATGCTTTGGTTCCTCCCACAGTAATGAGTTAGAATTTTATGCTTAGAAAATAATAAACAGCATTCAACAGAGTATGAAGACATTTATTATTTATTGTGATACACTTGTAAAACCAGTTTCAGTGCTCCTGTGTCTTCTTTAGTTATATTCTAAATCTATAAGTCCTCCATTAAATAAGGAAATAAAAGTGACGTGACCATATCCATAATACATGAACAAGTAGAAGTTCAGTTAAAAGGAAAAGATATAGACATTTGAATGAAGCATTCTTTAAGATACTTGATTTTAAAATACTTATTGAAAGAAAAGGGGAAGGATTAGACCAAGGTCCAAACAAAACTATATTTATTCTCGGAATACCAGAGAGGATAGGAATACTGCACTGAATGGAAAATGTGGATGGCAATGTTGTGAGGAGTTTGTTTGCTGTAACTAGTATTGACTGATGTTAGTAAGTCGACATTATAGACTGAAAAGAGATGATTCTTTAACTGGATATTTAAATTCATTCTCGCTCTCCATTTGTCTGTTCTTGGCTTTTGAAACAGTTTGTCAAGAGTTACCCTACAAGGAGCATAAATATCTAGAAAACATATCTCTAAGGATCTTGGTGGTGCACAAATCCCTCTATCATGATAAGATCATGATCCCAGGAGGGATTTTCCCCTTCTATTCATCATGCCTGAGCTGTTATTTTCAGCCTCTTGCATAGCTATTTTGGATTTAAAGTCAATCACTCTGTTATTAAGTAACTTAGATGTTATCTTATTTGTATTCTCATCAGCTGTCTTGATATACAGAACACAAAAATACCAAGTTGCGCTGGCCTCACACAAGGGCTTTGGATCTGCCCTTAATGCATTCCTTAGATAAACTTTCACTCAGCAGTACCCCCCCCCCCCAATCCAGTTCTGGTTCCTCATCACTATTTTGGCTTCAAGCCCTGTTCAGCCATGATGTCCTTCAAAGATGCATCTGCAGTCATAATATATGGGTTGTCCTGCCTCAGGCAGCCCTTCGGTCGGCCGGATTCCAAAGTCTGGGTCTGGCCTAGGCTGATGTCGCACCTTCCCCGACATCAGAGCGTCTGGGGTATAAAAGTATCAGCCAACGCCATTTTCCTCAGTCTTTCTTGCCGCGCGGTGCCCGAAGCAGAAGCTGTTCGCAAGTGCCGGTTGGTCAGATCCAGTGATTTCAGCTACCGAAAACTTCAAAAAAGCTAAGTACCCCGTTGGGGACTCTTTCTTGCCTCAGCCGATGTCAGATAAAGTAAATAATTGTTTAACTTGTGGGAAACAAATACCTCATAAGGATCCATTTCTATTGCCTTCCTTGCTTAGGCCCAGACCACGACGTATCGTCCTGTTCTGCCTGTGCTTCCTTCAACCGACGAACTCTTAGACGTCGGTCGGAGTTTGCAGAGGAATGTTTTGGGGCTAGTTTTGCATATAAAATGCCGTCGGAGACTCTGACATCACATTTGGTGAAAAAACGGAAGGACAAGGACCGACACTCGCGGCCCGCGGTTTCGGCTGAAACCACGGTAAGGCCTACCGCGAGTGTCTCGGTTTCAGCCGAAACCGAGTCCTCGGAGATTCCTTCATCCAAATCCACTCAACCGACCACCGCGGCCCGGGAGGCCCCGGCTGAGTCGGCTACCGAGCTTCCTACCGAAACCAGTGCCCAGGATATGTCCGATACCATACCTTTGGACATATCTACCCCTGCACGTGGGGCAGCTAGGCCCCCTGCTTCCATGTCCATTAAGGCCTTTTCTAGGGCTAAAGCTGCTAAACTTTTTAAAGCTTTGCCTCCCAAGACTACCTCCCAGAGGCCTTCCTCTAGTTCTCAGATCCTCAGCCTTGCAGAGGACCTTATTTCTTTAATTAGAGGTTCACAGCCTCACCCGGACAGGGCCTCTCACCCTCCACCAGACAAAAGGCCCAGGACTGAGCCTTCTGACCCACACTCTTCAGATGAGTCCTCAGATGGTTCTGAGTTGTCAGACCACCAGGAGGAGGCTTATTCGCCTTATGAGGATTCTGATGCTGAAGAATCTATCCTTTCGGCCTCCCCTCCTGAAGAATTTTCCTTTGGTGAGACTCTACACTCCATGAGAGAGCATTTTCAATGGCAGGGTCAGGAATTCTCTGATTCTAGAAAAAGATTAAGGACCTTTTTGCATTTGCCTCAGCATAGGCCCTTGGCTATACCTCCTGTTTTGAATGTAATTGATGATGTGTACAATGATGTCAGTACAGCCCCTTATACTCTCCCCCCGGCCCCTGCCAAACCTGATAGATACTATAGGGTTCCGGATTCTAATTTTCATCTGTATAAAGCCCATTCTGCAGACCCAGAAACCATTACTCTGGGCCCTAAAGGGGTTGCGGCTGCCACTGCCAAAAATCCTCTACCTTCTGAAAGAGAGTCTAGAGCTTTAGAGAGATGGGGAAAGAAGGTATATACTTCTGCAACTCTTTCCGTCAGGGCACTAAATTGTCAAGATACAGTACCAAGAGTATTTGTTAGATGAACTGAACAAGAAGCTTTCTTCTCCTGAGCCCCTTGACCGTAAATCCCTTCAGGATTTAGTACACAACACACAGCAGGTTAGTAATCATTCCTTAAAGTGTGGTTATGATGCATTGGAGGCTTCATTTAGGTCAGCTATGACTGGGGCAGTTATTCGTAGGCATGCCTGGCTGAAGGAACAATCTTTGCCAGACCATGTTAAAGCTAAACTCCTGGATGCTCCAATGGAGAAACAAAATTTATTTGGCTCCTCTGCTCAGGAGGTCTTAAAGTATGAAGAAAAGGCAAAATCTGTGCAAACTGTTAAGGATTTTCTACAAGTACAACCACCGAGATTCAGCAGAAACTGGCCTACTAAGAATTGGTCCTTTCCAGACTCAGACAGAGCCCAGAGAGGCAGGAACAGACGCCCCAGAGGCAGAGGCCAATCTAGGGGCTCTTACAGAGGCCGTCAGTGGCAGCCTGCCAACCAGAGAGGTAGTGCAACAACAACTACTACACCAGGACAGGCTCAATGTCTTTACTCTGATTCCGCCCACCAGGGCTTAACTGGAAGCACCCTTGGGCGGAAAACTTGCCTTATTCTCAAAAAATTGGCATTATATTACAAGGGACACATGGACACTGCAAATAATAGACAAAGGATACAGGTTCCACTTCCACACTTTGCCAAAAAGAAATGGAATGCCAAATCTACCACCAAATCAGAGGGCAGAGGCTTTAAAGCAGATCAACAACTTGCTTCAAATAAAAGCTATAGAAAAGGTGCCACTATCAGAGCAAGGCCAAGGATTTTACTCCAGACTATTCCTTGTACCAAGAAAAGAAAATCAATGGAGGCCTATTCTCGACCTGTCCACACTGAATACTTACCTCTTTGTGCCAAAGTTCAAGATGCTGACCCTACAGCAACTTCTTCCCATGTTGGGCAAGGAGTCTTGGCTGGTGACTCTAGATCTCAAGGAGGCATACCTGCACGTCCCTATTCGACCAAACTGCAGAAGACACCTCAGATTTCTTGCAGGATCAGAGCATTATCAATTCTCAGCATTGCCCTTTGGCTTATCTACTGCGCCCAGAGTATTCACGAAATGCCTGGCATCAGTAATTGCACACTGCAGACTTCAGGGGATTCAAATCTACCCTTATCTGAACGACTGCCTTATACAATCGGACAACAAGGTAAATTTGATAAAAGCCTTGGCCTATACCATCCACCTACTACAGGCATTGGGATTCACAGTCAACATCCAAAAATCAAGACTGGTTCCATCCCAAAGGATAACTTTTCTGGGTGCAGATCTAGACACAACCACCCAAATGGCCTTTCTCACAGAAGAAAAACAAAAACAACTTCCAGATTCCTTCATGAATCTGACAAGACAAGCTCGGCTTACTGCAAGGAAAATCCTGCAGGCCCTGGGTTACATGGCATCCTGCATAATTCTGATACCACAGGCCAGGCTGCATATGAGAAAATTACAGTGGTACCTAAGGAGTGTATGGTCTCAACACAGTCACAGTTTAGAAGCTTTGATACCAATCATTCCTTGCCTTCAAAAGGAATTCCTGTGGTGGGCTCAGGCCTGCCAGTCCAACAGAGGGTTGCCTTTCAACAAACCAAAAACAAAACAAACCATCACCACGGACGCTTCAGACCGAGGATGGGGAGCACACATGGAGGGCAAATGTATCCAAGGCCTATGGTCTCAAGGACAGCTGCACATGCACATAAACCAAAAGGAAATGCTGGCAGTGATGCATGCAATCGAGGATTTCAAACCCTTCCTCCATCAAGGCCACCTGTTAATAAGGACAGACAACACTGCAGTCATGTGGTACATAAACAAGCAGGGAGGCACACACTCCTACCCTCTATGCCGGCTGGCTATGAATATATGGGAGCTATGCCTGAAACTCAATATCCAACTGCAGTCACAGTTCATGCCAGGAAAGGAAAATACACTGGCAGACAGCTTAAGCAGAACTACCATGGATGCACACGAATGGATGCTGCACCCAGACATCTTCCAATTCATAACAAAGGCATGGGGAACGCCGGAGATAAATCTATTCGCCTCCCCCCTCAACCATCAACTGAGGACATTCTGCTCAAGGACATTCCACCCACAAGCATGGAGGGTGGACTCTTCTCTCTTTCATCTGGAAAGATCTAAAAGTATATGCCTTCCCACCTCTCCCTTTAATGTACAAGGTTCTACTGAAGATCAGGGAGGAACAGCCAAGAGTGATTCTAATAGCTCCAGACTGGCCAAGGCAGCACTGGTATCCACTATTGAGGAGCATGTCGCAGGCAAAACCATGGCCTCTTCCCCTATGGCCTCTTCTTCTGACGCAGAACAATTTCAAGATCATGCATCCCAACTTAAAAACACTGCAGCTATCTGCATGGAAAATCCCTTAAATCCAAAGCAAAATGTTTTATCACAGAGAGTGGAGGACATTATCATGGAAGCTCGCCGGCCTTCCACAAGGAAGACATACTCAGCTAAATGGAAGAGATTTTTCATTTGGAACACATCAAAAGGCTTAGATGTGACAGTGGCAAGCATGACACATTCTGGAATACTTAGCAGAACTGTTCCACAATGGCCTTTCCTATTCCTCCATTAAGATTCATGCCTCAGCAATTTCAGCAGATTACAATGTGGATCCACCTATCTTCTCACACCCTCTCCTCAAGCAATTTCTGAGAGGGATCAAAAATATCAAACCTCCAAGAAAACCCCCTTTACCTGCTTGGGATCTCAACTTTGTCTTGGAGAAACTAACACTTCCTCCCTTTGAACCAGCAGCAACAACGGATCTTCAGTTTCTGTCTTGAAAAACTGCATTCCTTCTGGCAATAACTTCAGCAAGAAGAGTATCTGAGTTACAAGCATTAATGGCAGTGCAACCATTTCTTATCTTCCATCAGGACAGAGTTACACTAAGAACTAATCCTACTTTTATGCCAAAGGTGGTATCTAGGGTATCCTTGAACCAAGCTATTCACTTGCCTACGTTCTTCCCAAATCCACAGAATAGAGGGGAAAAACTTCTGCACACCCTGGATATACACAGACAACTATGCTACTACTTGGACAGAACTAAAAGTAGCAGAAAAACTGACCAACTATTTGTAGCATATGCTGCAGGGGTGCAAGGAAAAGCAATTTCCAAACAGACAATTTCAAAATGGATAGGAAATTGCATTTGATTTTGTTACTCCTTTCATGGAAAGTCAGTTCCTGCAAACATCAGGCCTCATCCCACAAGGGCCACGGCCACCACTACAGCCTTCCTATGAGGGGTGGCTACCAAGGACATTTTAGAAGCTGCTACTTGGAGCTCCGTGCATACATTTACCAAATATTACAATCTTCCTTTATACTCCAGATCCAGAGCAGGCTTTGCTACTGCAGTCCTGCAGGGGATCTTAACTACACCATCTTTTTCTTAGTACCTCCTCCCCCAGATTGGCTATGGTATTCTACCCATATGTTATGACTGCAGATGCATCCTTGAAGGACAGAGTACAGTTTTGTACCTACCATAAATGTAGATGTCCGATAGGTATGCATCTGCAGTCAGGTTTACCCACCCTCCTACCCCTCTGTGGTATTCCTAGGGTGTTTACCCCTCTTGTAGCTAGCTGGGGGAATCTATTATGGTGTATATATATATATATATATATATATATATATATATATATATATATATTTATATACTTTTGCAAATGTTTGGAATTTTATTGCATTTATCCAAATTTAGCCTTCCTAGAGGGCACCTGGCATCTGGGGCAAGAAAAACTGAGGAAAATGGCGTCGGCTGATGCTTTTATACCCCAGATGCTCTGACTTCGGGGAAGGTGCGACATCAGCCGAGGCCAGACCCAGACTTTGGAATCCAGCCGACCGAAGGGCTGCCTGAGGCAGGACAACCCATATGTTATGACTGCAGATGCATACCTATCGGACATCTACATTTATGGTAGGTACAAAACTGTACTTTTCCCTTTGCTGATGATCACTTGCTGAAATTTAAAGGTGTTACATTTAAACACCCTTTCCTGTGTGGAGTTAGAAAATTATGCCAGACTTGGTCCAAAAAAGCTGCCTTCTGCTAAGCTGTGCTGCCATGGATCTTGTTAATTGCACCTTTTATCAATTTTATGGATTGTTTTAATGATTTTCCATTTGCTTTATTCAATCTTATGAAGTATAAGGAAACTTTATATCATTGTCAAGTTCTTGAGTTTTACCTATTGTTCATTCTGAAAGACCAACTGGAGGGAACACATTCAGTGACCCGAAGCCTGCTCGCTGTCCTTTTGGATGACTAGAGAAGTCACTGTTATCCTTTGTGATTAGGATCATGCTGCTGTGCCTGTGTGCATCTGCAGCATACCACTGTTTGTGCTATCCTTAAGGCATTGAGCCACGTGGTAAAAACACCAGTGCCTGCAGAAGGATGGTCACAACTAACAGTGTACCATCTCTTATCCATCTGGTTACCTAAATTCCTTATGAAGATGGAGGTGCCCTGTCTTATGATAGAACCTCATATTCACTGACCTGATTGGATAAGCTGTGAGAGCAATTGAAAAACCTTGGCCCTTAGCTAAAAGGTTAGTTAAGGCTAAACAAAAGGAAATATGGTCAGAAATTACTAAAATAAAATGGGTACCAAGCATGAGCAGTCTATTCTGCATAAGCTGCTTGCATTTAGCAACTGCTGTGGGTAAGATTCCCTGATTGAGAACATGATTTTTGCAGTGCTGAGATACTGGCCTGACTTTCTGTTACGTACTGCATTACAAGGGTTAAGCCAAAATGTTTAAAGTATAAACCAGGTTTCTAGTTTATACACTAGTTTCCAGCATGTAGCTCCACCCAGAAATGTAGCCCAACAGAGCTGTTCCAGTCTTGTTAGCTAAACAAAGGCCAGGTATCATTTGCTGAGGTTACTGTCAGTGCAGAGGTATCGGTATGTTCTATGGTCCTTAGTTATGTCTAAATTCTAATTGCTAAGTGAAGCAAAAACCATGACAGTGGGCAGTCCATACTGCAACCATTAGAAATACATTATTTCTACCAGTTCTGGACCATCACATTTCCTTAAAGATTTATTATAATCCTTTCCTGAGCATACAGAGTGCAGTTCAACCTGATTTACTTTGACTTTTCTCAAATTTGTGCACTAGATTCATAAATGACAAAGCTGTGAGGATCTGCATCAGATTTGTGTAAGAACAATATCTGGCCCTGTAGCCATACTTTTAGGTCTATTATGCCTGGGTCAGCAGAGAGTGAGGGAAGTTCACCGTAAGAGGGTCTGTAGCAGGTGATGAAGCACATTTGCAGTGAATGTAAGTGTTAGCTGGTGTTGCATAGGGATATTAGAATAGTTACAGAAAAAATTTACCTCCAGAATGCACTTTCTTCTTCTTCCATGCAATGACTTGAAATGTCATGAGACATAAGGAAGATATCTTTAAGCGTGTGTGTGTGTGTGTGTGTGTGTGTGTGTGTGTGTGTGTGTGTGTGTGTGTGTGTGCCCACACTCATCAGTACACATTTGCAGAAAGAACAGTTATGGAATACAGGAGCCAGGAAAGAAACCGACTAAATAGCAGACTGAGGCTTGAAACAATGGAAACAGACTTTTTAAGCATATGAAAGTATGGAACAAAGCCTCTATTCTTTTCTCATTTCTGTTGTATGTAAAGTCAGTAAGTTTAAGAGATTACCTGATATATGAGATTACCCTTGATGGCTGTGCACATATAATGCAAATTTGGTATATTAAGATCCTTGCTGCTTGCAAATTGCCACATTACAGTTTTGGCTTTAGTTGCAGTAAATCAGTATAGTGACAACAGATCTGCTAGTACTCACTTATTTGGACTTACAGTATAACGGTTACAAAATTACAAAACTCTTTTCTGAAGATTACATATTAGAAATATAACTGCACACATTTCATCGGTTTCATATGTATTTATTCCCAACACATTATGGTGTAGCTGGCTCTAAGGCCGTTAGCCTAGTAAATGCCCATGATCCAAAGATTTTTGTAAAACTAGTGCCTCAGGAGCTGGGAGTATGTGAAGACAGTGGAAGAGGTGTTCTGAGCACAGACCTATTTATGGATATCCAAGCTCTAATGCATTAACTGGCATATGCAGTGTGTTGGATGGCAAGTCATAATTTAAGGTCAGTTATCTTGGTTCACAGAAGATTCACTCCCTTTATGAACAAAAGGACTGTAATCATTAACTGTCATGTAACTCGACAGCTGACAGGTCTGTTGCTTGCATCTATACTGTATTGACATAATAAACTAATCATTAAAAAGAGGTTTAAAACATTAGCTTTGAAAAGAAATGCCTGACTTTTCAGCTTTTGCCATTCAGTCATCTATCTAATGGACCTCATCTGTATATGATTGGACAACTATTCATTTTTTTTCAATTTGCATATTTAACTTATGTGGATGTGAACAGATGGCATTCCAGTTTCATTAATGGCTAATTACAAATAGACTGTTCCGAACTGTGCTGTAAGAAAATATTTATTACTCCAAAAGGTGCTCTAGAAAAAGATTTACCGAAACTGGAGGTTTGCAGTTTTTATACAGCTCATTGTACACAAACAGAATATTTCATTTTTTGATGCTGTACCTGTTGTATTTTATTTTGAAACATTCAAAAGCAATCATCTCACAAACAAATCATATTGAGTGTAATAATTTGAAGAAAGCACACATGCAGCAAAATTAGCATTTGCATAAAATATTGTCAGTAACATGGCTGCTTTTGTCACGTCACATAGTTTATGCAGGTAAGGGGCAGTTTGGTAAATGGAATTGTATCAGATGTGTTTTCATGTGAACTCTATAGCTTTAAAAAAACATTATCAAAATACAATTTTTTGTGGTAGGCAACCACAAAAACAAGTTCATGCAGCCTCTAGCTTAATATTATAACCTTGTGAAAAAAACAGCATGAATAATGTGAAGTAGAAACAAAACCCGTAAACAGGAAAAAACATCACGATGTGTGTGTACTGAGCAGAAAACGTCAGTAAAAATACCTTTGTAGTCCAACAAGGGTTCTCTTCACAAAATGTATACCAAAGTATAAAGAAATGAATTTAATAAGACACACATAACATAAAGAGTCAGTGAAATCCAAAAAGAAATCCAAGTGTGTTTTAGCTGCTTTTCTGTATATATAGACTTCTCTGTATATGTAGACTAGCTACTTATTGTGCTGTATTACTGCCACTTAAATCGTTTTTCAGTTGTGCACTTGCCTTGCTTCATTTAAAAAGTTTTAAATTGCTAATTTTGTAGAGTTTTAATTGCATTTAGTGTTTAGGAATACACACTCGTGTGTTAGCCTTTTCTGTGTTTATTTACTGTATTATTGCATTGTTTAACCTGTTTCAACAACAAAAAAAATACTATCTTGTTTGCTCATTTCCCACCTTTTCTAGCCAGTCCATATCCCAGGCCTTGCTTGTCTCAGGACTTTATTTTCTGTACTCAGAGCTATCCAGACCTTGCTGTGGCAGAGGGAAGTCCTACTGCGTACCAGTGGGACTAGTGAGCATTGTACTGCCTATCTAATGCTAGAGGAGTGGTTTCCAGCTTTGAAATTGTAATTGTATTAGTCTTTTGGGGCTGATTTCTATCCCTTTCAACTTTCTGGCTTAAAAACAGGTGTGTTTGCACTTTTTTCACATCATGCAGCACTACGAAGTAACAGTTAAACTATTCCAGGTGCCAGAAAGTCTGCTCTTCAAATTTTCCCTTAAAACTAGCTGGTTTCTCAGTTTGTTTGTGTCTTTCGGCTTTTCCCGGTTAGGGGTCGCCACAGTGGAACTCCGGTCCGCTAATGATTGTCAGTTGATTTTTACGTGCCGAGTTACCAGCCCTGACGCACAACCTTCAATGAAGGTACGCCCATTCACGCATATCTCCACGCAGAAGACGCTCTAGCTGAGAGTCAAAAAGGACAACGTCTTACTGTGAGGCAGTAGCACTAAAATCTGAACCCCTGTGACTAGCACTTGCTCTAGAACCTGCTGGAAAGCACTAGGAAGCCTGAAACTGATACAAGCACTCAGCTCTCCTTGTCAATAAGGAGAAATTAATCATAGGCACTAAACAGCCTACAACTGCAAAGTACCTTGCAAAGGTAAGGGACAACAGCTCTTAAACCTTACAAAAAAGCAGGTAAACTAGCATGTCCAGGGGTCAGCTTCCGGTGATTTCTCCTGTCCACCTGGTAAATCTGGGCATACTGGGGCAATGCGGGAACTGCCTCATGTACACAGACAATCCTCTCCTCCTACCACCCAACACTACAACCTGCGAGAGATGCACTTACATAGCTAAACTGGAAGCAAAGCTCTCTCCGGTCAAGACTGTGCTAGACAGTCAAGAGGAGAAGGCTAACACCAGCATTACACTTCTAGCAACTTATAGCCCTTCAAAACCCACACCATCAACTCCCACACATAGCAACACTAAACCCACATATGCGGAGGCCCTTAACATTAACCTGCCCAAGCAACAAGGACCTCAAAAGCCGAAATGCAAACAAACACCAGTCACAACCAAAGTGACACATAGCTCACAACACCAGTGTGCCACCCAACAACAGCCCCTAAGGCAAGACAATGTACCCAACACTTTACTCATAGGTGACTCTATAGTCAGGCACACTGATGTCCCACTCACCAGGCTGAACAAGGAGAAAATTACAGTCAGCTGCCTGTCGGATGCCAGGATCCGCCACATAACGCATGCACTCAAGTCACTCCACAACAAGTACAAATACGACTCTGTCATTGTCCATGCTGGAGTAAATGACTTGAGACATACCTCCCTGGACTACATGAAAAGAGACATGGAAGAGCTCTTGGATCATGTAACCCAGGCAGGTATGACCCTAGCCCTGAGTAGCATCCTGCCTTCATCCAGAATGATACCACAGTATAAGGCCAAAATGATTGACTTCAACAATTGGCTAAGCTTCTGGTGTCATTCAAAGTGGATCCAGTGTTTGTCTGCCTGGGAAGACATGATTGACAAACCACGATGCTTTGCCAGAGATGGTCTGCAGCTGTCACCCCTGGGATTCAGGTTACTGGCTAAAGCTCTTGCCACCCCTATAGTACCTTTTTTTAGGCAAGGTTCAAAGGATAAAACCACCACCGTAACAGATACAAGCATGCAAAATCTGAAGGTAATGCTACTCAATGCTAGAAGTCTAAACCTCAAAATGCACTCTCTCGAGGCACTCCTAAAAATGGAGAACATCGATATCTGTGCAGTGACTGAGACCTGGTTCAAGGCTCCAGAGAGCACCCCTGCAATACCAGGCTACAATTCTTACCACACTTTTGGCCACAAAACCAAGACCGAAACACTAAAGGTGGAGGAGTGTCCATATTCACCAAGAATATTCACACCTCCAGGCTAGTTGCCCAACACAATGCATTTGAAACTCATCAGGTGCAACTAACACTAGGTAAGACTGCAATACAGATTGTAGCTTGCTACAGATCCCTCACCATACCCCAAGATTCTCTCTACACCTTCCTAAACATACTGGAAAATATTAAGATGCAACCAAACACCCTAATACTGGGTAATTTCAACTACCCTGCCATTAATTGGGAAAACTACTCTGGTACCAACTCCTTTTCCCAACGGTTCTTGGAATTCATAAATTCCAACGCCCTGGATCAACTAATCCATTGTCCCACCAGGGGCTCCAATATCCTAGACCTGGACATTACCAACATGGGAGGTAGATGCTCCACACCAGTGGTCACCCCCTCATTGGTCAGGTCTGACCATAAGCAAATCACCCTTGACATCCACATTCCACCCCCACCCCCCAGTAAGGAAACCTCCTTGAAAAACTTCTCCAAAGCCAACTTCATGCTACTGAAGTCAGAAGTGACAAACTTCACAACACCCACGCAGACGGGATCTGGAAGTTCAACTGCAGAATCCTACACTATGGCACTGTATGAGCACATCCACTCGTGCATGAATCATGCCATCCCAAATAGAACCAAGATGCTCTTCTCCAAAAAAAGAAGCCAATCTGGTGGTCCCCTGCTATAAACAAACTATACAACAGAAGGAAGAAACTGTTGCAGAAAAGAGGAAAATCCCAGGATGCAAAAAACTCCCTCACCAGCCTCAGTAAGAAGCTGAGATCCCTCATAAAATCCTCAAAAGCTAGTTACGAAAATAAAATTGCCAAAGATTCCAAAGACAACTACAAGGCATTCTATAGTTATGTCAAGAATCTAAATGGCAATGCTCAGATCTGCTCTGAGCTACAACAGAATGCCATTAAATATACTGATCCCAAGGATATTGCCAATATCCTGGCAGATTGATTTAGTGCCAACTTCACTCCCCTCTCACCCCCCCCCCCCAAGGGGCCCATCTCAATACCAAAAGATTGCCAAATTCCGATAATCACAGCCACACAGGTAGAAACAGCACTCTCCAAAGCTAGGAATACAGCATCCATGGGACCAGATGACATCCCAGCCTGTGTACTACATGAACTACAAAATGAACTGGCACCCCCACCTAAGTGTCGTGTTTAATCATAGCCTCACCTCAGGCTTCGTGCCCACTGAGTGGCGCACAGCTACAGTTATCCTGCTCCACAAGGGAGGATCCGCCTTGGATCCCGGGAACTACCGTCCCATCAGTCTGACAAGCCTGATCTGAAAGGGCATGGAATGCATCATCATGGAACTTATAAACAAAGACATTGGCAACCTCCAGACACTGGACCCCACCCAGTTTGGGTTTGTGAAGGGCCGATCTCGTCTCCTGAATCTGATTGACTTCTTCAAATCGGTCTCCAGAGCTGTGGACGAGGGTAAGGCGGTCCACACAGCCTATCTGGACCTCGCCAAGGCCTTCAACACTATCCCCCACTCTGGAATTCTAGATAAACTTACTAAGCTGGACATAATTCCCTATGTCACTCGATGAGTTGCCAACTGGCTTACTGACAGAACCCAGACTGTAAAAGTAGCCGACTCCAAATCCAGCTCCAGATAAGTGGAGTACCTCAGGGTTCAGTCCTGGGACCACTCTTGTTTGGCATCTACTTCTCTGAAGTACAGGCCAACACTAAGGGAATCTGGCTAACAAAGTTTGCAGATGACTGCAAACTGGGAGCCATTATTGAATCCCCAAATGATGTGGCTATTCTACAAAAGGGCCTTACAGAAACAGATGCCTGGTGCCAGAGCCATGGGCTCAAGCTTAATGCCAAGAAATGTATAGTTATCCCCTTTGGAAAAAAACATGTACCCATGAACTACCACATAGGTGGCAGGACACTAAACATCGAAAGTGTGATTAGAGACTTAGGGACACAAGTGGACAGTGGTCTCACGTTCGATAACTACATCGCCACAACATACAGGAAATCCTTCTATGTGGCACACCTCATCACTAAGGGCTTTTCATCCAGAAAAAAGGAGGTCATTGTCCCACTGTACTCATCCCTCATTAGACCCATTATAGAGTATAATGCCCCATTTGGTATGTACCTCACAAGACATCTGCAACAGCTGGAAAGGCCACAGAAATACCTCACTAAAAGAATCACAGGCCTAAAGCAGTTGTCATATGCTGACCGTCTAAAAAAACTCCAGCTATACTCTGTGCCATATTGTCTACTCAGTGGCGATCTCTGCTTAACATACAAGCCCATGTCAAACCCTGAGCTGTTGGACATGCTCCACTTAAAGAAATCCCAATTCCTCAAAGCCACACGCTCCAGGGATCTAAACCTTATCATCACAATGAACAAAACATGCTGGAGGGATAGGTTCCTGACCCAGAGACTCCCCATACTCTGGAATAGACTGCCCATACATGTCAAGCAGAGCACCTCATTGTCCCTCTTCAAAAGGAACCTTGATGATTGGATGGGAGATAGGAAATTTACCACGGGGATCATGTCAGTCATCCTGCTAGACAGGGGCCCAGAGAAGTAAATATTGTGGGAAAGAAATTCCAGGGAATTGTTATGGCTAGGCTTGCATAGGCCTTAGGGCTGATAGCCTAATACCAACCTATGAACCTATGAACAAATGGTTAAGCGATTTCTTCCCTGAAATTTATTGTGGGACATCTTTAGAACCATGAAAACATTCTAACAGTAACAAACTTTAAATGTACATTTAACCCTTCAATTTAAGAGGTCATATGACTCACATAAATTAAGACGGCTACTAGTGTATTAAGCAGCACTGTTGCTTGAAACCATTTTGTGTGACCTTTAAGTCATGTTAAAAAAGCAACAAACATTAACATTTCCTGTGGTACTAAATACAAAAATATCTAAAACAGTAGTGTTTCAAATATAATGTATTTATTTTTTCAAATTTTAATGTATGGTATTATAAAGCACCATTGCTTAAAACCTTTTTTGTAACTTTTAAAGGGCTAAGTAATGTCACAGAAAAGCAACTACCATTATTAGCAATGTCCTGTGGTACTAGTTACAAACTGTTCTAAAGGAGTGGTGTTGAAGGTTGTAAAAATACAATATTTAAGTATATAGTAATTTTAAAAACAATGTTTATTTTAAAACGACCAAATATGGATAAAAAGTAGATAAAATAGCAACCTCAGAGCATTATGGTATTTGCCCTCCCTCCTTTTCCAGTACAAAAAAGCACCATACCATGGTATAAAAATATAAGAATGATCAGGCTGTTATAGACCCATAAAATAATTCCTTAAAATCACCCACTTGGAAAACTTCCATTTAATTACGTGTCTAAGCTTTTTTGGAAATTTAAATTGAATGCCAGAGTCTTGTTAGGTCTTAATGGCAATGTGTCTATTTTGCCTATTCTAAAACTTAAAGCCCAGGAGTTATAGGACATCTGGATTCAGCTTAGACATGCATTTGCACTTATTCTACTAATGTTTCAGGGACTTGTAACCACAGCAAGACTGCCTAAATCACAGTGGTGGCTGGTGACTTCAAATCAAAGGGGAGCTTCAGGAGACAGCTGAATGGGTCGGACCAATGGGAAGGGGTATGGCCAAATAGAAAAGGGGTGGGGCTATGCTAAAAAAACACAAAAACTGGGGCTTTAATTAAATACGCTGCCCTGGGTGCCACTGCCGAACCGTTATTATGAGTCCAATCAAGACAAAATGAATTGTAGAAGAAAAAAAATATTCCAATGCATTGGCTACATGACAGCTTACTTAACATCTAGATGGAAACAAAAAGGTTGCGAGGCATGAAAAAATACATTACTTTTTAAATACATTACTGGAATGCCAGTCAAAATCAAGTATAAAAAAACAAGCAGCACTCAACTCAAACCAATTCTCCTTGCACTGCAGTTCTAGTTATAATTTATATTCAGCTTTATAAAAGTGCCAAGTAACATGCTGAAAGTAGCAATAACCCCCACTTGTAAAAATGTTTCTTATCCAAAAAAAGACCTGCTGCTTAACAACAACCATCTACTTGTTTCATGGGGAAAACATGATCAAGGTAAAAAATGAACAGCAAACAAACAAGCTCAAGATAAATTGCTTAAAGGATTATGCACAGGTTATGGACCACACATGATAGACTGGCATTCTGTTTAGTTTACGGGTAAATCCTATAAAGATGACTGCAAGTCTCCAACAAATGTAATGAGCTTTTGAAAATACTGTAATCCTGTCCTTTATTATTTCAATACCTAAGGCTTATATGCTATCTAGTTATATAAATATTCTCTGCATGGCAACAAAAAAAGGCTTTCAATGTTGGTAATTCTTTAACAGTATGCTTATTAAAGCTTACTTGCATCTTACAGTCTCAGACAAGCTTACCTGATGGTCATTAAAGCGTTGCTACTTAAACACAGAGCAACAGGCACTGCAACAACATGCATTTTCTGAATAAGAAGCATAAATCAGCACTATAAAAATATGACCAAAAACCATAGCATTCTGCAAAATCAAGGACAGATGAAAATTCACTGTAGAACTCGTATCTGCCTTAGATGGGAGGATACACCTACACTGCATAACTGCTGCTTGCCTTGCTTGGACACATCCAGAGTCACTATGTTGGGGAGTGGGGTGCAACAAGTATGTCACAATTTGAAATGACTCTGGCTGACAGTGATGGCCCTGACACATTTATCATACCTCTCAGCCCCAGAGCAAGAAATCCGGACAAAGCCATAAACATAAGTGGGACAAAGGCACAAAAATAAGGACAGTATTTTAAATATTGCTCTTATAAATTTAGAAAGATAATAGAATAGTAGGTCTTGCATTAGTATGAATTTTTTGAAGGGTATGAAATCTGAAACTCAAATGTATGTCATTATTTTCTAACTTAAGTCTTTAATGATTTGCCACTAATTTGCCAGAAAACCACATTTTTTTTTAAAAACGGATCAAAAATGTGATGCAAAAATATAAAATAGCCACACAATACAGCTGGGAACCTGTCAAAGAAGGGACCCTTTATAATATTAGTACTGTTAACTTGAGCAGCTGAAAAAATAAGAGAATCTACATGCATTTCTGAAATTAAAAGTAATCTATAACTCTGATCATTACAATTATTTATTAATTGTAAACCCTACACATTTTCTTCCAAATTTGCCATTTTGTGGAGGGATTATTAGGGGGAGAGCAACATTTTGAGCCAAAATCAGGGGCAGTTGAGAGGTTTGGCTATACCTAATTCTATAAAGTGATTTATTTGCGCGTACCTCTCTTCCTCTTAATGCAGAAAATCTGGACAAGGCCAAATATATTGGGGGAACATACAAACAGCACTAAAAATTGCTCTTATATAAACTTAGTTGACAGAACAACAGGTCTTGCTTTAACATGCATTTTTCTGAAGAGCGTGAAGTCTGAAACTCAGTGTCTGTCATTATTTAGTGACTTCATTCCTAAATGATTTGCCAGAAAACCATAAATTTTATGAGGAACAAACCAAAAATAAGAAGCAAAAATCTATTCATTCTTCAAAACTCTGGACAGTTAAGAGGTATAGTTCAGCTGGGGCTGTCTGAGTTTGCCGCCCTCCCCCCCTCACAAAATCATGGTCTTTCCATCTGCTTTTAATGTCCTGTGGACTGCTGAGCAGGATGTTGCTGGCATCCTTTATGAACGATGTCTGACTATCTTCTTTATCTTTCTATCTTTGTCTTGATACAGTTTCTTTGTGCCATCTACTGAGTCAATTTCCAAAAGCTGGTAGAGTGCCTCTTATGCCTTTTTCTTTGTTATTGCCATTCCTGTGTTAGTCTGTTTGTTAGCCAACCAGTATTCCTTCCTAGCTTGATCCTTTTTTTTTTTTCTGTCTCCCACTTTTTACTGCATTCCTTCTTTCTTTTGATGAATTCCTGGAATCTGCATTCCACCACCAGCTTTTTTATGTACATTATTTCCATCCCTGGCTTGGTTGCATATGTGTTCTGTAGTACTCACACATGCTGTCTTGAGATGCTGCTATTCTTCTTTAACTCCACCTATTTCCCTCTTCTTCTTTAGGTGCTAGAGCCCTGAGTAATTCCTGGAACTGTTGTACTTTCTCTTGAGTCAACTTCCAGGTCTTCAGCCTGGTCTCTGATATTAAGAGTCTTCTCTGACCATTGCTTGCAGCTGATTGTGGCCACCAATGGTTTATGCTGTGGGCTGACTTTCACTGGGGTTGACTATGCAGTTGCTGATTCTACTCCAGTGCCCTGTCTTTACTTGGTGGAAGCCTACCTGAGTTGCATGTTGGCCCCTCTTGTATGCAGTCTTGTGACTGTCTCTCTTTCTGAACTATGTCTTGCTTACTATCAAGTCATTTGCCATACAGAGGTCTAGAATGGCCTATCCTTCTCATTCCTGTTACCCCGCCCATGTGGACCCAGTCAGTCCTCATATCCTATTCTGTGTCCTGATGTGTGATTCTGGTCAGCCATTATCAACACCAAGTCATGTTGCCCTGCTTAATTTAGTAGTCCGTCACTATCACAACCCTATTGTGGGGCATAAGCTGAGATTGTGAGTACTGCCATATCATTAGGCTGAAGTCTGATTGCCAAGAGTCTGCCACTAATTCTGATGACATCCCTCACTGCCTTCTGAATCCTCTCCCTCGCTACAATTCTGACAGCATTTCTAGCCTGTCCTGTACCTGAGTAGTAGACTGTGGATCTCAAGCCAAGTGGCTTTGCTGTATTACCCTTCCATCTTGTTTGCTGGATACATAGAATGTCAGACATCCTCCTTGTCATCATATCTGCTTCCATGGTGTGTCCTTTCAGTGAACCTACAATGATTGTAGCAATTCTTAGGTCATGTTTGGCAGGCTGATTGGTTTTATGTCCAGCTTTTGCTCAACAGAGCTATCTCAGGTAACCCAAGCTGGGCAACTGGACACTGGCCAGCCAGTAGCTTATTGACCCAGGACTGTTGGGCACACAATGGCCAATAGGGGCACTTAACACCCTTCCCACTGTTAGCATGAGTCCCTGGTGTATGTTGGAGTAAGCCTGGCCCACTTATAGCTGGCAAATACCCTTGCCCATTTGCATGCATTAGTCAACATGACCGAATCACCTCAAGCCATATTTTACGAGTTGCTAGCCCTGCCACAGTGTGCAGACTGTGATCTATGTTCTTCTGTCTTAAGGATGCTGTGCACCACAGTAGATACCCGATGTTCTTCATCTCACATTGCTGCAGTCCTTACTTATGGGTAGTCCGCTGTCCTCGGTCGGCCCGAATACCATTAGGCTGATGTCGGTCATGGGCGCCTAGATCTGACATCAGAGCGTCAGGGTATAAAGGCGCATGACCGACGTCATATCCTCAGTCTTTTTTGCCGCATGGTCCGATGCAGAAGCAGAGTTGCAAGTGCCGTCGCTCTGAAATTTTTCGCTGAGTTTCAGACCGATCCCAAGTTGTTGGGGAATATTTTTGTTTTTCTTGCCTCAGTTACTTACCGGATGTCAGAAAAGTGAATAATTGTATTTCTTGTGGGAAACAGATACCGCATAGGGATTACCACTGCTTTGTATTCCTTGTTTGGGACCGGAGCACGTAGTCGGGTGTCGGTTTTGTGCTAGGTTTAATAAGCGCACTATAAAACGGAGGTTAGATTGCGCTAGGTTAGTCTTTGGCAAGAGGTGTAATTATAATATGCCGTCGGATGTTCCGACGCCTGTTTCTACTAAGAAGCGCAAAGACAAATCTTTAAAGCCTAGGCAGGATGATTCGTCCGTTTCGGACGCCGGACCTTTAGAAGCTACAGCGGAACAGGTGGATCCGGCTGAAGTTTCTGTTGAGTCCCAGGGGGACACTTTGATTTTACAAGATGTGGCCTCTCAGGAGGCAGGCCAGGCTGAAGGGGCCTCTCAGGTTACTATTCTCCCTTCTATGCCTAAGGTGGTTAGGCCTTCTGCTACTGTTTCTAAGGCTCCTTCTAAGGGCAGGTCTGTTTTGCCTTCCTCTGGTGTCAGTTCTGGTTCTTCAGGGTCTGTGCCTAAAAAGCACATGCTTAAAATGGCAGAGGATTTGATTACTTTAATTAGAGGTTCTATACCCCCTCCTGATAAGAGGCCCAGGATGGAGCCAGAGTTGGAAAGTTTGGAGCAGGCCTCATATGATTCAGAGTCTTCTACTGAGGACATTCATGATTTCCCTCCTTATTCTGATTCTGATGCAGAGGATTCCACTCCTTCTGCTTCTCCTCCAGAGGATTTTTCATTTTCAGAAACTCTGCATTCCATGAGGGAGCATTTCAAGTGGGAGGGACAGGATTACTCTGATTCCCGGAAGAGGCTTAGAGAGTTCTTGTTTTTACCACAGCATAGACCCTTAGCTATACCTCCGGTTTTGGATGTTGTTTCAGATGTTTTCTCGGAAGCTTCCCTTAATCCAGATTCTGTGCCTCCTGCCCCAGTTAAACCGGACAGGTATTACAGGGTGCCTGAGGCTCATAAATATCTGTATAAGAGTCCTAGGGCGGACCCAGAAACTATTAGTCAGGGGCCTAAGGGTGTTAGAGCCTCTGTTGTTAAGAATCCGGTTCCTCTGGATAAGGAAGCTAGAGCTTTGGATAGATGGGGTAAGAAGGTGTATACCTCTTCTACTTTAGCAATGAGAGCTTTGAACTGCCAGTTTCATATGTTGAAGTATCAGAATTTCCTCCTTTCTCAGCTAAGATCTAAAGTGGATGCTTTGGCAGAGGGCATAGAGTGTAAAGAATTGCAGGATTTAGTGCATGTTTCTGAACAGGTGGCTAAGCACTCTTTGCAATGTGGTTTTGATGCTTTACAGGCTTCTTCTAGGGTGGCTGCCACTGGTTCAGTTATTCGTAGGCACGCCTGGCTTAAGGATCAGAATTTGTCTGAGCATGTTAAGTCTAGAATTCTGGATGCCCCTTTGCAGTCTGAAGTTTTGTTTGGTCCTCCTGTGGAGTCAGTCTTAAAGAAAATGGAAGACAAGGCTAAGTCTATGCAGACTGTTAAAGATTTTTGCAGGTACAACCTCCAAAGTTTAGTAGAAATTGGCCTACTAAGGGGTGGACGCTTCTGATTCTCAGTCTAGGGGTAGATCTAGGCGTGGTAGGGGCAGAGCTCAGAGTACCTTCAGGCCGAGACAATGGAGTTCGCCTGCTCAATCTGCTGGTGAGGGCAGGGGCCAGTCCTTTCGTAAACAGGCCCAATGACCTGCATTTTCAGCTGCCAGATTCCTCTTGCCTGGCAGCTCCTTTGGGAGGAAAGTTGGCTCTTTTCAAGCAAAATTGGCATTTAGTCACCCAGGACAAATGGGTATTGGACATTATAAACCGAGGTTACAAGTTCTATTTCCATACCATGCCTCCTTTCAAAGGCATGCCAGACGTCCCTCCTCGGCAAAGGATGGAGGCTCACAGACAAATTTCTTTACTTCTTCAAATAGGAGCTATACAGCCAGTTCCTCTGTCAGAAGTGGGCCTAGGATTTTATTCTCGCCTGTTTCTAGTTCCAAAGAAAGGAACACGTGGAGACCAATTTTGGATTTATCTATCCTCAACACTTACCTGGACATTCCAAAGTTCAAGATGCTGACTTTACAACAGCTTTTACCTCTGTTGGGAAAAGATCACTGGATGGTTACTCTGGATCTCAAAGAGGCTTACCTTCATGTTCCTATCAGGCCCAGTTGCAGGAGGTACCTGCTGGCTGGAAATTTACATTATCAGTTCTCTGCATTGCCCTTTGGCTTATCTACTGCCCAGAGTGTTCACAAAGGTTCTGGCTCCAGTGATAGCATTTTTCAGACTAAGAGGAATACAGATTTATCCTTATTTGGACGACTGTCTGATTATTGCACAAGAAAAGGACGAACTTCTTCATCATCTACAGTATGTGATGGCAGTGTTAAGATGCCTAGGGTATTCTGTGAACGAAACAAAGTCCAGTCTAGTACCCTCTCAGGACATGTGCTTTCTGGGTGTGAGACTGAATACAGCTTCCCAGATGGCTTTTTTGACCCCGGACAAACAAAGAAGCCTTTCTCTTTATTTCCAGCAAATGTCTCTACGGTCCAGGCTGACTGCAAGGACAGTCCTTCAAGCCTTGGGGTTCATGGCATCTTGTATTCTGGTGCTTCCCAATGCCAAATTGCATATGAGGAAGCTTCAATGGTATCTCAAAAATGTGTGGACACAGCACTGCCAAGATCTAGACACTGTCATTCAGATAATACCTTGCATTCAGAAGGAGTTTTTGTGGTGGCTCAGGAATGTCACCTAAACAAGGGACTCTCTGTGACCCGGCCAGAGGCGAGTCAGATTCTAACGACAGATGCCTCGGACAAGGCTTGGGGTGCACACCTCAATGGGAAATGGGTGCAAAACACGTGGCCTGTCAAACTCCAACATTTGCATATCAACTTGAAGGAAATGTTAGCAGTCCAGTTTGCATTGATGGCTTTCAAAGATTTACTTCGTCCAGGGCAGGTGTTGATTCAAACAGACAACACTACTGTCGTGGTACATCAACAAGCAGGGGGGAACCCATTCTTACCCTCTTTGCAGGCAAGCGATGATTCTGTGGGAAACTGCTCTCAATCTACACCTCAATCTTCAGGCAAGGTTTCTACCAGGAGCACAGAACTCCTTAGCAGATGTATTGAGCAGACAAATAGTGGATCCTCACGAGTGGAAATTGGATCATCGTGTATTCCAACAGTTGACAGTGTTATGGGGAACTCCAGACATAGATCTGTTCGCTTCTCCACTAAATTACCAGTTGCCAAAGTTTTGCACAAAAATGTTTCATCACACAGCTTGGAAGGTGGACGCTCTATCTTTCAGTTGGAACAATCTATATGTATATGCCTTTCCACCTCTGCCTCTTCTTCCCAAGGTACTTTTGAAGGCCAGACAAGACAAGCCAACCATGATTTTGATAGCACCGGATTGGCCTCGACAACACTGGTACCCACTACTGAGGAGTTTAGTACGAAAACCTCCGTGGCCTCTGCCTTGATTCCGCACCTTTTGTCACAAGAGGACAGTCACTTCCTCAATGTCAAGATTCAGTCTCTGCATCTAACAGCCTGGCATATTCTGTTTTAGACTCTGGAGGGTCTCAGCTTCCACAACAAGTTTTGAATGTTATTTTGGAGGCCAGGAGGCCTAGTACCAGGAAAGTTTACGCTGATAAATGGAGGAGATTTTTTATTTGGAGCAAAGGAAAGGACTTTGATGTCTCCAAACCTGATTTAAGTGTTGCTCTTCAATATCTTACTGAGTTATTGGACAAGGGTTTGTCTTTCTCCTCAATAAAGGTCCATGCTGCAGCCATTTCTGCTCACTATGATTGTGACCCTCCTTTATTCTCTCATCCTTGGTTTAAGCAATTTCTTAGAGGGGCAAAGAATATAAGACCCCACGTAGAGCTCCTACTCCTGCTTGGGATCTCAATTTTGTGTTGGAAAACTTACTCTACAACCTTTTGAGCCTGCAGCTACTGCCGAGTTAAAGTATTTATCATGGAAAACTGCTTTTTGTTGGCCATTACCTCTGGAAGGGTTTCTGAATTACAGGCCGTCATGGCAGTGGAGCCTTTCCTGATTTTTCATAAGGATAGGGTATCTTTGCGTACTAATCCTTCCTTTATGCCTAAAGTGGTTTCTAGTGTGGCCTTAAATCAAACTATTCATTTGCCTACTTTTTATGCAAACCCCCAAAATAAAGGGGAGAAAATTTTGCATACTTTGGATATTCACAGGCAGTTGCGTTATTATTTGAGCAGAACCAAGGAGTTCAGACAGTCTCAGCAATTGTTTGTTTCTTTTGCTTTGGGTTCACAGGGTAAACCTGTTTCAAAACAGACTATTTCTAAATGGATTGGGTTTTGTATTTCTTTCTGTTATTCCCATCATGGTAAGGAGATTCCTGCTGGAATCAGGCCTCATTCCACTAGTGCTACTGCTACTTCTACGGCCTTTATAAGGGGGGTATCTACAAAAGACATTTTGGAGGCAGCTACTTGGAGTTCAGTGCATACCTTTTCTAAACATTACCACCTTCCTCTTTATTCTAAGTCTAGGGCTGGATTTGCCACTGCAATTTTACAGGGCATTTTAGCGGCCCCTAATGCTTTATGATTTTTACCATCCTCCCTTTCCTTGCTTTGGGATTCTACCCATAAGTAAGGACTGCAGCAATGTGAGATGAAGAACATAGTACAGTTTTGTACCTACCATAAATGTAGATGTTCGAAGATCCACATTGCTGCAGTCCAATTACCCTCCCTCCTTCCCTCTGTAGTTTGACTTGGTGCTATGCTTTAGGTGATGGTTGTTGTTGGGCATGTTTTTGGGAGGTATTCTGTTTTTGGCTGTGGCCTTTCTGGTTTGGCCTTCTGACATCTGGGGCAAGAAAAGACTGAGGATATGACGTCGGTCATGCGCCTTTATACCCTGACGCTCTGATGTCAGATCTAGGCGCCCATGACCGACGTCAGCCTAATACTTTGGTATTCGGGCCGACCGAGGACAGCGGACTACCCATAAGTAAGGACTGCAGCAATGTGGATCTTCGAACATCTACATTTATGGTAGGTACAAAACTGTACTTTTTATAAGGCACTATGTAGAGTATGTGCTGTTGCCCACAGTTCCATTCTTGAGTGAGCTTGAGATGGAAATACTCACAATTTTTTCAGAGTTGGGCCAAAAACCCACAGAGACACAGGGAGAACATGCAATCTCCAAACAGGCACAGGACTGAAGTCAGGATCAAAGCTTGTGCATAGGAGTCAAAGAATATAACCTCTGTGCCAATTTAAAGCCTACTGTCTATACAAACTGAGAATTTTGCAATCTTCCAGTGAGGGCTGGCACTTTGTCTTACACTGAAGCATAATAGACATTATACTGAGTATAAGTGTGCCCTACAATTTATCACTGGGAGAGTGGGTCTTAACTACTTACTTCATTTGATCATCAACCTGTGGGTTCCGGATCCGATACGTATGCAAGCCGGCAGCTTACCAAGCTAAAGATCCAAGCTCCAAGCTCCTCTCCCTTACCCATACTACACTGCAACCTCCTTCCAGTCCTCAGATCTCATTTGCCGCGGCTTCGCAAGCATGGGATTCTTGAGCTCCAGGCAGGTATAGTTAGTTTGTTTAGCAAACTTTCGATCTGTGTGGTTTGTGTGAGTGTTAAAATAGTCAATCCCTTTTCTTACTTTAACTCTGGTTTTGCGTTAAAAAAAAAAAATAGTAGTAGAGAAGGAAAGTTTCAGAACTTTCACCCAATGCAGGCCTCCCCTTCCCACCCTTGGTATGTGTGTATGTGTTTGGCTAGTTAGCCTAGTTAGAGAACGTCGGCTTTTGTGTCTCTGACATCTCTCACTAAGTGCACAGAGTTTGACCATAAGCTGTCGCTGGCCGATGGTCACACTCTGTGCGTGGCTTGTCTAGGGGTTCCTCTTCTCACATCGGGCTGCAAGATTTGTGCAGTATTCAACCCCTGGGCCCTGCAGGATTGGAAGACCAAGCTGATTCTGGCGGGTCTTTTGCCTGCAGAATCAACCTCCTCTTCTACAGCATCTTCGTCAGACACGCCTGTGACTGTTCAGGCTTTCGGCCCTCCTCTCCTGTCCGGGACTCCCACTCCCACTTCCAAACAGGGCAAGAGAGAGGCCAGGAAGGAGAAACACAAAGAAAAGGAGAGAAAGAGAGAGAGAGAGAGAGGGGCTGCAAGAGGCAAGTAGACTCTGATCCATCACCCCCCCACTAAAGTGATCTCTACTCCAGAGAAAGTTGCTTGGCCGTCTTCCCCTGGGCTCCATTCTCCACGATTCTCCCCGGAGCCGGAGGAGGAAGCTCGGCCCGCTTCGAGGTCGTCCTCGCATCGGCCCTCCCGTCCGGTGTCTGTGGCATCCTCAAGATCCACAAGGAGCCTCTCTGAAGCTGACATGGACCGGATGATGAGAAGGTTCCTGCAGACTCAATTGCAGATGGGAGTGTTGCTGACTCACCCCCCCAGCCGGAATGGGGAGTTTGGCTCCGACATTTGCCCCGATAGTTCCTTCTCCGATCCACCCTCGGGTTTTGGAGTCCATGGATCCTAGGAGCCCCGGATTCAGGGGGTCTGTGCCGATGGTTCCTCCAACCCCCACGCCGGCCATGCCCTCGAGTCTGTCAGCTCTTCTGTCAGATCTGAGTGTCAGATCCGAGGTGATGAGTGTGTCGTCGGCCCCATTGTGGTCGGGACATACCATCCATCTGGGTCTGGCTGTTCCGGCCCTGGCTCCGATCCCCTCATTGGATCCGAGTGGCACGACTACCCGCCCCACCATTTTCAGGGAAGCCGGTTCCCCTTCGGCTTTTAACCTTGTGGAGAGGGTTCTCTCTGGAAGATGGAGACCCCTCACTCTTTCCTCGGAGTCCACCCCTGCTCCCTCGCAACTGAGTTTGTCTTCTATCATCCAGTCCTCCCAGGGACAGCCTGTGTCCGATATGCCTCCGAAAATACCCCAGACGGTACCCCCTTGAGGAATATGAGACTGTTTGTGAGCCCTCGCCAGAGAGCCCCCCCTGAGGAGGCACCTCGCAAATGCCAGTGCAAGAGGAGGCACATGGACTTTCCCGAGTCCCTCACTTAGGATACCAACTTGGAGGAAGGGGAAGGTCCCCCCAGATCGCCCCCTGAAGAAGTCTCCTTTGGAGACGTAATGGAAATTCTTCACCAGAGGGGGGGCTGGTCCACCCAAAAACCTTCCTCGGATGAGTCGGTATTTTTGGAGGCATTCGCAGGCCCATCTACTTCTTGGGTGTCCCCCTCGGCTGACCCTCTGGTGGACCTCATTACCACCAGAGCTTGGAAGGAACCGGACACTGTACAGCCAGTACCCAAACGGCCAAAGTATTGAGCCCTCCTGCTGACAAGCTCACTTGGAGTAAGGGTTCCCCAGTTGATGCCATGGTGGTGGAGGCTGCCACCAAAAAGGAACTGGCCCAGGAAAGTTCCTCGGTCCATCCTCTGGACAAGGAGTCTAGGGCGATGGATCATCTTGGAAAGCGGACATTTGCTTCAGCTACCTTTGCTATAAGGGAGCTGAATTACATGGCCCACATAATTAGACTTCAGCGTGACCTTGTGAAAGAGTATGCGGAGTCTCCCCCGGAGTCCATTTTGGCCGAGGATAAACTGACATTCTCAGCTCGTATGGCCATTCTCAAGTCTGTTTTGAATATGTCCATGCGTCTACTCTCTCATGTCACTGACAGAGTTGCTAGGGCAGCCGGGTCTGGTATTGCCAGAAGGCATCATGCCTTGCTCCGGCTTTCCAATTTTTCAGAACCTTTCAAGGCGTCCTACGCTAATGCCCCCTTTGACGGTTCGACCCTATTCGGGAAGACCATCCGAGATACGCCAGTCCAGAGTGAGGAGGATGGAAAAAGGTTGCCGGCCATCTGGATCAGCTTCTCCAGCCCTCAAAGGTCCTTCTCCAGGAACCAGCGAGGGCAGAAGAAGTTGCGGTTCCGGAAGTCTCAGTAGTCCTGGAACGCTCCAGACTCCTCCTCCCCTAGAGGCAGAGGGGGACAAGGTGGACGCCGGCCCAGAGGCAGAGGGGGATCAAAGAACTTCGGGTCACAGGAACCCTTTTCCGACTGACCCGCGCAGCAGCCCTGAGGTGTTGCCTGACTGCTCCTCTCTGGTGGCAGTCGGGGGACGTTTTTTGAGGCACCTAGCCCAGTGGGAGTCCATCATGTCAGAAATGCTGGGTGCTTCGAATAATATCCAGAGGCTATTCTATTCCCTTCACAAACAGTCCCCTATCCACGAGGCGCCTCCCGGACATCTCACCCACTCAAAGGGAGGTGGAAGCTTTGGAAATAAAAAAGCTGCTAGACAAAAGAGCAATCCAGCTAGTGCCCCCAAACCAGTCCGGATCAGGCATCTATTCCAGGTTCTTTTTGGTGCCAAAAAAGACAGGGGACTTAAGGCCAATCCTCGACCTATCCACAATGAATTTGTCCATTACCAAGGAGAAGTTCTGGATGGTCACTTTACAATCCATCCTGCCGTTATTGCAGGAGGAAGACTGGATGTGCTCAGTAGACCTCAAGGATGCATACTACCATATCCTGATGGACAGGCGATCCAGGAGGTTCCTCCGCTTTCGGCTAGGAGCCAGTCACTACCAGTTCAGGGTCCTACCCTTTGGTCTCACCACAGCCCCCAGGGTGTTTACTAAGGTCATGGCAGTTGTAGCGGCCCACCTGAGGCTTCAGGGCATTCAGGTCATCCCGTACCTGGACGACTGGCTTCTCACCGCCCCCACCAGGCATCAACTTTTGCTAGCCAGAAACAACTTTCTTCAGTTGTCGAATCGGCTGGGTATCACAATAAACCTCAAGAAGTCTTCTCTTCAACCTGTTCAAATCCTAGACTTCATAGGGGCAAGAATAGATTCTCTTCAGGCCAGGATATTTTTGACCCCAGACAGACTTCGCAGCCTGGCCCTTCATGTCTTGGTGCTTCTTCAGACTCCTGCACCTCCAGTGGAGTTAGTCCTGAGAGCCCTAGGGTCCATGGCAGCAGCTATAAATCTGGTTCCTTGTGCACGTCTGCATATGAGAGTGTTATAGTGGACTTTACAAGTTCTGTGGTCTCTACTATATCAGTCTCTAGACTTTCCGATTCCTCTATGCAAAATGTGCAGAGCTTCTCTCATGTGGTGGCTTCAATCCCAAGATCTGCGAGAAGGATGCCCCTTTGTTATGCCTCCGCCCCAAGCCATGGTGACCACGGATGCCTCCCTCTTAGAGGGGGGGCATTGCTCGGGCAGGACTGTCCAAGGCACATGGACACCAAGTGAGACCATTCTGCTTATCAATGTTCTAGAGATGAAAGCAGCCCTTTTAGCATTGCAGTCCCTTCATACCTCCCTTCCTCTGTGAACTATTGTGATCCAGCCAGACAATATGTCAGTGGTCTGGTACATCAACAAACAGAAGAGAACCAGGCCCTGTCCACGTTGTCGAGAGGCCATGAGAGTGTGGGAATGGGCAATTTCCACCAACCGTTTTCTGATAGCAATGCACATCCTGGGTCGGTCCAACATTTTGGCAGACAAATTGAGTAGGACTATCCTTTCGCCTTACAGGTGGTCTCTGAACCCTTATGTAGCAGAACAGATCTTCCTCAGGTGGGGTCAGCCTTGCTGTGATCTCTTCACATTGCCGTCCAATGCGAAGTGCAGTGAGTTTTTCGCTCTGATTCCCCTGACGGGGGAAGTTCCCAGAGATGCTCTTGTTCATGCTTGACCAGCTGGTCTTCTTTATGCGTACCCCCTGCTTCCTCTCATGACAAAATTCTTACAGAAAGCTCGCTGGTTGGGGAGCAGGGTTATCCTCATAGCCCCAGTCTGGCCTCGTCAGGTTTGGTTCTCTTGCCTATGGTCTCATCTTCTAGCTCCGCCCTGGATTTTGGATCCCATTCCGGATCTCATTTGTCATCCCTCAGGAATTCCTTCTCTGAATCTGGACAGCCTCAAGCTCACAGCTTGGTTGCTCCAGTTCCATTAGTTGCCAGGACTCTCGGTATCTCTTTCTCAGTTAAATCCATTCTGGTAGCTGCACACAAGTCCTCTACCAGAAAAGTGTGCAGTAGTAAATGGAAACATTTTTCCATCTGGGCTTCTCAGAGAAATCTGGATCCTTTTACCGCTCCAGTTCCAGCGGTGTTAGATTTTTTTGTCTCATATTTTTCAGCAAGGGGCCAGCTCTTCCACAGTGAAAGTCCAGCTGGCGGCTATATCCCATTTTCACGTAGGGGAAAATTCGGGTTCTCTAGCTGCTGCCGGAATTTGCAAGACCTTTATCAAAGGTACTTTTCTTTTGAGATCTCCTATCAAAAATCCTTCCCCTTCCTGGGATTTGACATTGGTTCTTCAGGCCTTAGTTGTACCTCCATTCGAACCCGCAGCATCAGTTGACTGGAAATTCTTGTCATGGAAGACGGCCTTCCTGGCAGCTATCACTTCAGCCAGGAGAGTGTCGGAGCTTCAAGCGCTATGTGTGAAACCCCCATACCTAGTTTTTCATAAGGATAGGGTGTCTCTTAGGACTAACCCGTCTTTTCTTCCTAAAGTTGCTTTGGAGTCTAACATTAATCAGTCTGTTAATTTGCCTGTATTTTTCCCTAATTTTCAAAATAAAGGGGAATACAAACTTCATTTGTTGGATGTTCACAGGCAGGTATGTTTTTACTTACATAGGTCCAAACCTTTCCGTAAATCTGATCAGCTTTTTGTTTCCTTTGCTAAACCATTTTTAGGGAAAACACTTTTGAAGGTGACTCTCACTAAATGGATTTTGCTTTGTATTTTACAAGCATATAAAGAACTTGGATTACCAGAACCAGTAGGGGTTCATGCTCATTCTACCTGTTCGATGGCTACTTCTGCTGCATTCTGGTCTAGAGTTTCCCTGGATGGTATTTGTTCAGCAGCTACCTGGGCTTCCTTTCACACTTTTATTACTCATTATAAGCTGGATACGGTGTCTAGAGGAAGGGCTTCCTTCGGCTTTGCAGTGATCCGGAATATCCTTCCTTAAGGGCCTCCCAAGATTTCAGGTAGCTGGGGACTCTGTCCCACAGATTGATGATCAAATGAAGTTAACTACTTCAGAAAAATAAGTCATGTACTCACCAAAACATTCCATCTGAGTAAAATTTGTCAGCAGCCTTCCTTCCCCCTGACCTTGGTGGATTATTTCTCTGTTTGGGCTCAATGTCCTGAGTTTGATGAGCCTGGTGTATGTGTTCGGGTCAGTCTTTTGGTACCTTAGGTTGCTGTGTGTCACGCAATGGGTGGCAAATTTGATCTGAGGATTGGAAGGAGGTTGCAGTGTAGTATGGGTAAGGGGGAGGAGCTTGGAGCTCAGATCTTTAGCTTTAAGCTGCCGGCTCAGATCCAGAACCCACAGGTTGCTGACAAATGAAGTCTAACTACTCAGGTGGAACGTTATGGTGAGTACATTAACTTCTTTTCAGTACTAAGCCACATATTTCAAAAATGTGGTTGAATTTATACTTACTGATCAATTTATTGATCAGGGCAGTGTGATGACTTAATGACCATTTCCAAGTTTCACTGGCACAATAATGCTGAATGTTAAGTTGTCTATCTCGCCTTCATTCTTGCTGGATGGGTTCGGAGCCGACCAGTTGGTTCCACTATCCCACAATGCTAGGCGAGAGTTACCTCAGATCTCGTTTGCCCCTACAGCTTCGAGGTTGGTTGTTTCTACCGGTTCCTGGTGAGTACTATTTTCTAGTTGAAATTGGTCTTTAAAACCCCTTTAATTTAATATTTTAACTTAGTTTAGAGTAGGTTAGAAAACTTTTATTCCCTACCCAAAAAATTTCCGTTTCTTTTCCCCAAGAACCTTTGGTTCTTCCCTCGCCTATAGGCCTTCCTTCCCTAGTGGAGTGTGTGTGTTATTATAGTTTAAAGTACTATTACTACTTTTATTGTATTATCTGACAGGGTATAACTAGTGTGTTTGTGTACACCTGTTCAGACAAAATGTCTAAAGAAGCAAAGGTCTCCGGATTCAAGAAGTGTGATGCGTGCTGTCAGAAAATGTCTCTGACAGGCGCCTCACGCTTCTTGTGTCTATTGTCTGGGGCCTTTGCACCTGCAGGACTCCTGTGCTGTGCCATGGCTTCAGCCCCAGGGTCCTGCAGGAAAGAAAGAATAAATTAATTCTTAGAGGCTTACTCAAGCCAGAGGATTCCCTGTCTGTTTCAACAGGGAAGCCCTCTAAGGCATCTAGGTCTCGGCTCCGGCAACTGAGCCGAGACCTGTTTCTCAACCTTTGCCTTCATCGGCTCCGGCTGGAGCCGATAAGTCTCAGTCCACAGTTTCTGTGGCCCCTCCTCGGGCCGAGCCAGGTAATAGAAGTCGGCTCCGACCAGACCTTCGGAGCCGACAACTAGGAAGAGGTCCAGGTCACCATCTCTTGGCTCCGTTCATTCGCTCGCCAGGATCTCCCTGCTGTCTGAACGGAGCCAAGGTCTCACTCCTCTAGGTCATCGAGGCTGTCGGATCATGACCTTCAGAGGGTAGTGAGTCGACTACTTAAGTCCGAGGCACTGGCCCAGATGCTTCAGAGCCCGACTCATCAGTCGATGCCTGCCCGTCCATCAACATATTCCTCCTTTGACTCTCTTGAGCTCGGGGAACCGAGACTGTGATTGCGCCGGAGCCGATACAACTGTCTTCGGCTCCGTTTTCTTCCTTGGAAGAATCTCGGCGCCGGACTTCCCTCGTCAGCTCCGAGGGTGAGTGGCATCGGACCCTTGTCCGACCCCTCTCCCTCGGGGCTTGGGCGCTGGTGAGTTCGGCTCCGACATCGGCCTCGGAGCCATCACTGTCGGTGCCGGGGTTCTTAGCTTCTGAGGGACCTCTGGCTCTGCCTGACAGGGGTGCATTCGAGGTCATGAGGAGTGTGTTAGAGCCTGGCTCTACTCCACAGTCGGCTCAAATCCTCCCTCTATGGTGCCTCAGGCTAAGTCGACTCACTCCCTCATCCCGGACCGCAGAGAGCCAGCTCCTCAGGAACCCCTGATTTCATCCTCTTCGAGGCCTCTCCTGATTTGGCAGAAGAGCCCCTCGGAAGAGGAAGTGTGAAACACATTGACTCACCTGAGTCCATCACGTCAGACACAGATTTGGATGATTCTGAGGGTTCCCCGTTCCCCTTCTGAAGATGTCTCATTTGCAGACATTCTGGAGATCCTCAAACAGTGGGGAAATTGGCCAACCCTTCGGAGGACGAATCTGTGTATCTTGAGGCGTTGGCTCGTCCTTCCACCTCCTGGGTGTCCCCCTTGACCCCCACATGCAGGTGGTTGCTAAGAAGGCATGGACGGCTCCTGATTCAGTGGACCCCACTCCCAGGAGACCCTCTAAGTTCATAACAGCTCCAGCAGACAAACAATTTTTAACAAAAGGAGTTTCTGTGGATGCTATGGTGGTAGCTGCTGCCACAAAGAAGGAACTAGCTGATCCTTCAGTACCTGTCCATCCACCTAACAAGGAATCTAGGTCCATGGATAGGTGATGTTTTCCTCAGCGACATTTAACATCTGAATTACCTGTGCCATTTCACTCGCCTTCAAAGGGACTTGATCAAAGAAGCGAGTGAAATGTTAAAGGATCCTACAGCTGCGGGTTTCCAAGACAAGATGAACACGCAGCTGGCTACCCTTAATTCCATAACCAACTCCTCCATGCGCCTTTTCTTCTTACGGCTGATGGGGACAGGTGTAGCCTTGGCACGCCTGGATGCGGCTATGCAATTTTGGACCCTTTCAAGGCGTCTTTCACAAACTCCCTTTGATGGATCATCTCTTTGGTCCTCAAGTGAAAGAAACCCTGACTAGGTGCGAGACTGATGGCAAGACCCTTTCTGCCGAGTCCGTTTTCTACTCCTTCCAGGCCTTACCCCAAAGGCCAGAAGGGTGGAAAGATGTGGTTCCAAACAATCTCAAGGGACTTCGCCTGGCGACAGAGTCGTTCCCACCAGAGGCAGAGGCGGAATAACAATGGTAGACGCCGCCTAGGGGGGCAGGGGTCCCAGAACCAGGGCAATCGGGAAGCCTTCCTGACAAGCCCTTTCAGCATCCCTGAGGTGTTGCCCGATTGCCCATCTTCGGAGGCAGTCGGGGAAGATTGTCACTGTACCCAGAAGCCTGGCTATCCCTGACTCAAGACAAATGGGTACAGTCCATCATTTCAAGGCTATTCTATCCCCTTTCGCTTTCCAAATCAGTCAAAAAATCCCTTCCAGATGTTCCACCGGATCTAGCAGCTTTGGAAATTTCAAAACTGCTTGCAAAAGAGCAATTCAGCCAGTGCCAGCAGACCAACAAGGATCCGGAATCTACTCAAGGTTCTTTTTAGTTCCAAAGAAAACAGGGGACTGGAGACCGATATTGGATCTCAGTGTCTTGAACAAATCAGTCAAGAAAACAAGATTTCGGATGGTCACGCTGCAATCCATCCTTCCCTTTGGGCAAAGGAAACTGGATGTGCTCTATAGACCTTCGGGATGCATACTATCACATAAAGATGAACAGACGCTCCAGAAGATTCCTCCGCTTCAGGCTGGGAACCAGTCATTTTCAGTTCAGGGCCCTGCCCTTTGGTCTCACCACTGCCCCGGTGTTTACCAAATGCATGGCAGTGGTAGCTTCTCACCTGAGACGACAAGGATTCCAGGTGTTTCCGTATTTGGACGACTGGCTCCTCACAGCTCCCACCAAGCATCTCCTTCTGATGGCCAGAGATTACACTTTTCGCGTTTGTCAAAAGCTGGGTATTTCAATAAACTAAGTCTGGTTTCTATTACCTACATAGGCGCAAATCTAGATACAATAAACATGTCTGCAAGGCTAACACATCAAAGGATATCAGACATTCACAAATTGGTATCACTCCTTCTCAACAACAACAGAATCAAAGCCAGGTTAGTTCTAAAGGTGTTGGGAATTATGGCAGCGCCATACCTCTCCTTCCATTAGCCAGATACCACATGATCCTTCAGTGGATGCTTTTACTCAATGGTCATATCAGGAACTTCCAATGTCTCACACCATTGTGATCACGCAGGTGCAAAAGCATCTCATGTGGTGGATGTCTTCCCCCCATCTCCTGTCGGGAAGACCTTTTGTTCCACCTCCTCCGGTTGCTACACTGACAACGGATGCCTCCCTGATCGGGTGGGGGGGGCATTATCAGGGCAGGACAGTCCAGGGCACATGGCAACCAAACGAATGCCACTTGCACATAAATGTTCTGGAGATGAGAGCAGTGCTTTTAGCGTTGCAAGCCCTTCAAGACTCTCTTCCCTTGGGAACAATTGCAATCCAGACAGACAATATGTCTGTAGTGTGGTACATCAACAAACAAGGCGGAACCAGATCATATCCTGTGTCGAGAAGCACTCAGACTGTGGCAATGGGCGATTTCTTCTCAGCAGTCCAATCATATTGCGGACAAGTTGAGCAGAGCTATTCTCATGCCTCACGATTGGTCTCTGAAAGACTCTGTAGTGAGAGAAATTTTTCTCAAGTGGGGTCAGCCTTGCTGCGATCTTTTGCTACTCCCCAAAACAGCAAGTGCAGAGAATATTTCACTCTATTCCCTTTACCAGGCCAACCCAGCAGAGACGCTCTAGTCCAAGTTTGGCCCGGGACTTCTGTATGCATTTCCTCCTTTCCCACTGATCTCTCAAGTAATTCAGAAAGCTATCGCCAAGGCCTCATTGATCCTCATTGCTCCTTACTGGCCTCGACAAGTGTGGTTCCCCTTTCTACATCGTTTTCTCTTTGGCGGACGTGGAATCTGGACCTAGTTCCAGATCTTTTGATCCATCAGTCGGGTCAGTTTCATCGCCCTCCCTCTCTGAACCTCACTGCTTGGTTCCTCCAGTTCCAACCTTAGCCAGGCTTCCTCAGTTATCTCACTCTGTTAGAGATATATTGATAGCTTCACATAAATCTTCCACTAGGAAGATTTATTTGTTCACATATTGGGCTCAAGGAAAGGACATAGATCCTTTCACCGCTTCCATCCAACTAGTCCTTGATTTTCTAGCTGAACTCTTCCATGCAGGTTCATCTCCTCTACACTTAAAGTTCAATTGGCAGCTATTTCTAACTTTCATGTGGGTATTTCTGAATCTGCCCTAATGTCCCACAAACTCTGCAAAGCCTTTTTGAAAGGAGTTTTTCTTCTCAGACCTCCTATAAGAAATCCTCCTTCTCCTTGGGACCTAAATTTAGTTCTTACTTCTTTGATTCTTCCACCTTTCGAACCTGCAGCTTCCTGTTCCTTAAAATTGTTATCATGGAAAACTCTTTTTCTGGTAGCTATTACATCAGCTAGAAGAGTTTCAGAGCTTCAAGCACTCAGTTGTCGTCCTCCTTATCTTTTGTTTCATAAGGACAGAGTATTTTGCCTAAGGTGGTCTCGGCATCAAATCTAAACCAAAGCATTGACCTCCCTGTCTTTTTTCCAGAGTATTCCAATAGGTCTGAACAAAAATTACATTGCCTGGATGTTCATCGTCAATTGAGGTACTACTTGGATAGAACAAAACAATTCAGAAAATCTGATCAGCTGTTTGTCTCCTATGAAAGCAGAAAGGGACTTTCAGTTTCAAAGGTATCATTATCCAGATGGCTAACATCTTTGATTTCCCTGGTATATGAAATTAGACAACAAAATTGCCTAATAAACCTAAAGCCCATTCCACCAGAGCTTTGGCTACTTCTTTAGCCTTCCAAGACAGACTGCCTATTGACACCATTTGTGCAGCGGCTACTTGGGCTACCTCACACTTTTATTTCTCATTATAAGTTGGATTTAGCTTCTAGGCATAGAGCTAATTTTGGTTCCACTGTTCTCAGGAGTCTGTTCCGTTAGGCCACGACACAATAAGGTGCTAGGGACGCCGTCCCATCCAGCAAGAATGAAGGCGAGATAGACAACATATAGAAGTTATGTTCTTACCATAACGTTCCATGTTAGTTGTCTTCTTCTCGCCTTCTTCTCCTCCTTCCCCTGGCCTGGACAGACCTAGAGGATATTTCCTGGATCAGGATGTAGGTCACCCTTCTTTCTTCCTGTTGTTAGAGGTGGACTCTGTTTAGAGTTATTCTGTTACTATTATAAGCTTAGCATTGTGGGATATACCATCCAGCAGACAACTAACATGGAACGTTATGGTAAGAACATAACTTCTATTTAATTTATCTTTGTTTTTACCACTCTGAATTCATCTGACAACCAACTAAATTCCTGCTTTTATGTATATATTCTGTATATGTTACTGTAATCAAACCAACTAAATTACTGACTTATGTATGTATATATTCTGTATATATTACTATAACCACTATGTGTAACACTGTTTCTACTTCTGTACCAATTGTTTATTTTTTTTCTGCATCTATGTTCTTATCGAAGATTTTCTCCCCGGGCCTCCACTGAAAATGGGCTCTTTTAGGCCCAGTGAACTTTCCTGGTAAACAAATGCAATAAATAAATAAAAGTTATGACTTGTGAAATTACAGCAGAAATAATACATAGATGAATAAAAAAAGTAGACATTTAATTAATTCTTTAGAAGGTTTGTAAATCTTCTTTCATTTATTTGTGAAATATTGTTGATCTTGGAAACTGTAGGAGTTCCATTAAATTCAAAAAAAAATAATTATGCAAATGAAAACAAAGTAACTATAATATTCACATCCATTTGTTACCAAATAATAGGAAAAAAAAACTTTTAGACCTAAAGCCTATCTCATGGTCATTGAAAGTGCCTAAGGTGTGGACATCCAATGCAATGATACTGCTCCCCTGTCATATAAAATGCCTTATCTTTTATACTAACGTAAAGTAATCATTTACACATGAAGGCAGCTTTTGAATGTATAACTGCAATAAAATGTGTTATCCCATCTGTGTCTCCATGTAGCTGTTAATTTGAGATACTAGTGGTTTTCCTAGGGGACTGGATTGTGACTTATGTTATTTTAGAAGTACATAAAATAAAGATGGACCACTAATAAATCTTTGTGCTTCTCAGTGAGACATATACCCATCTCTAACCCTTCATTTAAAAGCTCATTTGCCATGATTTTAATATTTCTGGATTTTCATTCCAGAACTCTTAATTATTTGTATCTTTAAGTAAATTCAAGCACATCTGCAGATCATGTTCTCTTAAAAGCAGCCCAATGTTGTCCTTATCCTTTGTAAACAAGCTTAATACCTATTTCTTCTTAACTTTTCATACTTTGATGTGACTGCTGTTCCTCTTCAGATAGGTTATAACTGAAAATTTCACCTTCTTTTTTAACAAATGCAGCTTGTCATTAACTTTCCACAAGTTCCCGATGCATTAAAATAACTGAATTGGCAATCCCTGTGTAACTTCTCAAGAATATCACTTACAGGAAGATCTAACAATGGGTCATGTAACTGAAGGTTTAAATCTTTAAAAAGATCCCCAGCACTTTCATCCTACAGTGAATTTCACAACAGTGTAGTTGTAGTTCCCAGTCCGTGGTTTAAACTGGAAATAACTTTTAAGATGTAACCATGTAAAATGTGAATAAATCGTATTTACTTTTGAAGCATTCGTTGTAGAAGCTGCCATAAGTGTTAAGTTTCCCAAAAGGGTGAAACACAGTACCTGCTGGAAACCATAATGCAGAAATGTGCACCACATGATTGGAAGCAAGAAAAGGTCACACTCCTCTCCGTCTCATTGAAAAGTGTGACATCCTATTCTCATTTTTGTCATAACTTGATGAACCACTACTGTTATTGGTGGCTAGTACATCTCTGTGGCACAGATTTCATACTCTTTACACAGTGTCATAGCTAAGGTGGGGTGAGAAGGGCAACTGTCCTGGTCACAAAGTGTTGGCAGTGATCAGCCAATCCTGATAGTGATTGTTCTGTAATGCAGTAATGGCTTTTAAAAGCTGATATTGCATTTGCGGTCAAACCTGAACACTATAGTGCTTTGTCTGTGGTCTTAGCTATAGCAACTACAGTTTAAAAGTAAAAAAAAAAAAAAAATTTAACTAAAAACTTAGTGCTGTAGAGCCCTGTGCAGGCAGGGTATAAACTGTAGTAATTGTTTGCTACATTTGTAGCAAGCAGTTTGCTAAAGTTTAAAAAAGTAAATTTTTTTTGTTTGTTTACTAAAACATGAGCGCTGTAGCACTCCATGCAGGTGGGGTATAAATGTAGCAACTGTTTGCTGCAGTTTAAAAGAAGAAATTATTTTTTAAATAAAATATGTTAAATGAGGGTTGCGGAAAGGGCACAGAAATAGGATGTGAATGCCTGGGGCGGGGGGTAGAAGGAACATTTGTTTTTTGCTCATCAGTGGAAGATCTTGGGGGCAAGAGGGTTGTATATTTGACTGTAATAAGCGGATCACCTACATGTATCAGCTTATTACACTAAAGTGCTTTTATTTTATTTATTTATTTATTTTTGGGCTCTTCACTTGAAGAGCTGAGGAGGCCATGCACGTGTTCATAGCACCTGTGGTGCTGGATGAACCAGCTATATATCTGTTTTTATCAGACAATATAGAAAAGGAAGCAAAAGTAGACAGCTTCCCCTTCTGATGGCATAGCTTAAAGAGATATTATTCTGTCTAATGAAGCCACACTCCTTTGAAGATTCTAAATATTTTTCATCAAGAAAAAAACAGTGTTAAATAAGTAGTTATTAAGGATATACTGCAGTTTCTTCAGTTTTCTAAGCAAAACATCATTCTCAGTCACTTCCAAATATCAGTAAATCAGTAGAGCAAAGCTCTATTGTCCCTGCTTTAATTGTTCTAAACCAGTAACTTACTAGCAGAGTTCATGTTCTACCAGTATGAAAAGCCATTTTTTCTTTACAGAATTGAGGCTTGGTTTTTAGAGTGAATGCAAAAACACTGGAAAAAAATGGAGGGACAATCCCCATTGTACCCTTATATACCATCTTCAAGACTGCATTATGTTAGGGAAAAAGCAGAGTTTTAGACCCAGCTGTAACTTGATCTTGCACACAGAGCTGCCAGCAGGCATTTGCTCTTAGCCGTTGCAACCTTCAATATACATAATATATATATATATATATATATATATATATATATATATATATATATATATATATATATAGGTTCATAGGTGTGTACTAGGCTAATGGCCCTGGAGCCTTTAAAAGCCTAGACCATAGAAGTGCCCTGGCATCGTGCTGGCCGACATTAGTTCCCATTGCCTCTATCATGTAGAGCCACTGGAGTGAAACCTGGGGTGAACTTTCTATTTCCCATCCACTCATCAAGATTTCTCTTGAAGAGGACCAGTGAGGTGTTCTGTTTGACATATATGGGAAGCCTATTCCAGAGCATGGACAGTCTCTGGGTTATGAACCTGTCCCTCCAGCATGATGTTCATCGTGCATACAGCTGCAGTCATAACAGATGGGTTCTCCTGCCATCAGGCGGGTCCTCGGTCGGCCGAATTCCAAAGTCTAGGTCCGGCGTCGGTTGACGTCAGTGCGACAGGGGTATAAAAGAACCAGCCAACGCCATTTTCTTCAGTCTTTCTTGCCGCGCGGTGCCCGAAGCAGAAGCAGTTCGCAAGTGCCGGTCGGCCAGCTCCTGAGATTATGAAAAATTTGGAAAACCGAAGTCTTCTTAAAAGCTAAGTACCCCGTTGGGGAAACTTTTCTTGCCTCAGACCGATGTCAGACAAAGTTAGTAATTGTATTTCTTGTGGGAAGCAAATACCGCATAAGGATTTCCATTCCCTCTGTATACCTTGTTTAGGCCCAGACCACGACGTCTCGGTCTGTCACTGTTGTGCTACATTCAACAAACGCACTATTAAGCGTCGGGCGGAGTTCGCCCAGCAATTTTTTGGGAAAGCATTTAACTATACCATGTCGTCGGATACTCCGACACCGGTTTTGTCTAAAAAACGCAAAGACAAGGACCGACACTCGAGGTCCACGGCCTCTACCGACACCACGCCAAAGCCGACTACACGTGGTCCGGTTCTCAGTGAGGCGCCTACGCAGCCCCTGACTACCGACGACACATCTTTGGCGGTGTCTCCTGTACTCGAGGTCGCAGGCTCCTCGGTCCACACCCCGACTACAGATACCGAAGCCACTCTTGGCGTTGAAACACAGAATGTGGACAGGTCCACCTCCACTCAAGGTGTCTTCAGACCTTCCTCTTCTTTCTCCATCAAGGCTTTCACCAAGTCTAAAGCAACCATGCACCCTAAGAGACCAGTTACACAGGGCCCATCTCCAGGCCCCATGCCTAAGAGACAGATGCTTAAAATGGCTGAGGATTTAATTACTCTAATCAGAGGTTCTCAGCCACCTCCGGACAAGGCCCAGAGTGGAGGAAGATTCCCCCTCCTCTGATCAGGGATCCATTATTTCAGAACACTCTGATGATCAGGAACAGGCTTACTCCCCTTTTGAAGACTCTGATGCAGAGGAGTCTATTCCTTCTGTATCCCCCCCTGAGGATTTCTCATTTGGGGAAACTTTGCATACCTTAAGGGAACACTTCCACTGGGAAGGCCAGGATTATTCAGATTCCAAGAAAAGGCTCAGGGAATTTCTTTTGTTACCCCAGCACAGGCCTCTGGCTATACCTCCTGTCTTGGACATCCTAGATGATGTTTACTCGGAGGCCTGCCTTAACCCGGACTCTCTACCTCCAGCTCCAGTTAAGCCTGACAGGTACTACAGGGTTCCTGACTCACACCAATTTCTTTACAAAAGCCATGCTGCTGACCTAGAAACCATCTCACAGGGACCCAAGGGAGTTGAGGCTTCCATTGCCAAAAATCCATTGCCTTCCGAGAGAGATTCCAGATCCTTAGAAAGGTGGGGAAAAAATATATATACCCCGGCTACCTTAACCATGAGGGCCTTAAACTGTCAGTTTCATATGCTAAAATACCAACAGTTTCTGTTATCTCAATTGAAAAGTAAAATGTCACAACCTGAACAACCAGACTTGAAGGAGTTGCAGGATTTGATGCATAGTGCAGAACAAGTGGGTAAACATACCTTACAATGTGGTTTTGATGCTCTAGAGGCCTCATGTAGAGCTGCTGTTACAGGCTCAGTCATACGCAGGCATGCTTGGCTCAAGGAACAAACCTTGCCTGATCATGTCAAAGCTAAATTACTAGACGCCCCCCTTCAAAAGGATGTACTATTTGGGGCAAATGCTGAGGAAGTATTACGAAAAATGGAGGAAAAAGCTAAATCAATGCAAACTGTGAAAGAATTTCTGCAGGTTCAACCCCACGTTTTAGTAGAAATTGGCCTTCCAAAACTGGTCCTTTCCTGCCATGGACAGACCCCAAAGAGGCAGATACAGGCTCGAGGGGAGAGGACAACCACAAGGATCGTACAGAGGCAGACAATGGCAAGCTCCTACACAAAGAGGTGGTGAAGACAACTCACAATCTTTCAGAAAGCAAACCCAATGACTTTCCCCTTTGCAGGCCAACCAGGTCACAAATGGCAGCCCCCTTAGGAGGAAAGCTGGCACTATTCTCAAAAAATTGGCATGTTATCTCAAAGGACAAATGGATCCTGGACATTATAAACAGAGGCTACAAATTCCACTTTCATACCCTTCCAAAAATGAGAGGCATGTCAAAACTGCCACACAATCAAAGGGCAGAGGCACAAAAGCAAATTTCAGATCTTATAAACATGAAAGCTATTCAAGAGGTACCTACACACTAACAAGGTCAAGGTTTTTATTCCAGGCTATTTCTGGTGCCAAGGAAGGGAAAAGATTGGAGACCTATTTTGGATCTTTCCATCCTAAACACATTCCTACTCGTACCAAAATTTAAGATGCTCACTCTACAGCAACTTCTTCCCATGCTGGGCAAGGAGTCTTGGCTGGTAACACTGGACCTCAAGGAGGCATACCTGCATGTCTCAATCAGGCAAAATTGCAGAAGATACTTCAGATTTCTTGTAGGTTCAACCCATTATCAATTCTCTGCATTGCCCTTTGGCTTATCTACTGCGCCCAGAGTATTCACGAAATGCCTGGTATCAGTAATTGCCTACTGCAGACTTCTAGGGATACAAATATACCCTTATTTGGACGACTGCCTGATCCAAGCGGACAGCAAGCACATTCTTTTGAAACATCTGGCTTATGTAATAATGTTATTAAACTCTCTGGGATACACAGTCAACAAAGAGAAATCAAGGCTAATACCCTCTCGAAATATAATTTTCCTGGGTGCCAGTTTGGACACAAACACCCAGATGGCCTACCTCACGTCAGAAAAGCAGGGGCAACTAATTCAATATTTCAGAACACTGGCAAATTGCACCAGGCTGACTGCAAGGAAAATCCTGCAGGCTCTGGGATTCATGGCATCTTGCATCTTGCTAATCCCATGTGCAAAGCTGCATATGAGAAAACTACAATGGTACCTAAAAAACATATGGTCTCAACACAGCCACAGTTTGGAAACAATAATACCACTACTTCCATGTCTGCAAAAGGAATTTCTGTGGTGGGCTCAAGCATGTCAAGCAAACACAGGTCTTCCATTCAGCAAGCCTCAAGCAAATCAAGTCATCACAACAGACGCCTCGGACTACGCCTGGGGGCGCACATGACAGACCGGTGCATTCAGGGCAAATGGTCCCAAAAACAAAAGCACCTTCACATCAATCAAAAAGAAATGCTAGCAGTAATAAATGCTGTTATAGCTTTCAAGGACCTTCTACAACCAGGTCAACTATTGATAAGAACGGACAACACCACAGTTGTGGTACATAAACAAGCAGGGAGGAACACATTCCTATCCCCTATGCAGACTGGCCATATCACTTTGGAACATGGCCACGGACTTACAAATGGAACTACAAGCACAGTACTTGCCAGGCAAGGAAAACACGCTGGCAGACAACCTAAGCAGGAATATGACAGATCCACACAAATGGATGTTGCATCCAAAAGTTTTTACAGAAATAATCCAGGAATGGGGAAGGCCAGACATAGATCTCTTTGCCTCCCACAAAAATCATCAATTGACAAAATTCTGCTCGAGGACCTTCCACCCAAAGGCCTGGAGAGTGGACGCTCTCTCTTTCAGCTTGGCATCAATGACAGTTTATGCCTTCCCGCTTCTTCCTCTGCTGCCCAAAGTCCTATTGAAGACCAGAGCAGACAGACCAAAGATGATCCTCATTGCTCCGGACTGGCCAAGGCAACACCGGTACCAACTCCTGAGGAGCCTGAATCATTCCCCTCCATGGACCCTGCCTCTAATACCTCTTCTTCTGACTCAGCACAGCTTCAAAACTCTTCACAGTCAGCTAAAAACACTCAGTCTAGCCGCATGGAAGATTCCTTAGCATCACAGCAGGCCCTACTCTCCAAAGAGGTGCAGGATGTCATTTTGGAGGCCAGAAGACCATTAACTAGAAAAGCTTACTCTGCAAAATGGAAACGTTTTTGTGTCTGGAATGAGAAAAAGGGCCAGAACCCTGGAAAACTGAATTTACCTCAAATACTACAATATTTGGCTGAACTGCTAAACAATGGACTTTTGTTCTCCTCCATCAAAATCCATGCCTCAGCCATTTCTGCAGAATACAACACTGATCCTCCTTTATTCTCTCACCCTCTTTTAAGACAGTTCCTCAGTGGGGCTAAGAATTTAAGACCTCCAAGGAAACAACCAATACCTGCTTGGGATCTAAATTTCATTCTGGAAAAACTGACTTAGCCTCCTTTTGAGCCAGCTGCTTCATCAGATTTGCAATATTTGTCCTGGAAAACAGCTTTCCTTCTGGCTATCACTTCAGCTCGTAGAGTTTCAGAACTACAGGCCCTCATGGCTGTCCAGCCTTTTATCATCTTTCATCAGGACAGAGTTTCATTACGAACCAACCCGTCCTTTATGCCTAAAGTGGTATCCAGGGTAGCTTTAAATCAGGCCATACATTTACCTACCTTTTATCCCAATCCTCAAAACAAAGGGGGAGAGATTACTACATTCCTTGGACATCCACAGGCAACTGCGTTATTATTTGGACAGAACAAAGCCTTTCAGAAAATCAGAACAGCTCTTTGTGGCCTATGGGTAGGAGCTCCAGGAAAGCCAATTTCCAAGAAAACAATCTCCAAATGGATAGCCCACTGCATACACTTTTGCTATTCCTTTCATGGCAAAACTGTTCCTACAGGCATTAGAACTCATTCCACCAGGGCCACAGCCACCTCTGCAGCCTTCCTCAGAGGAGTTCCTACCAAGGATATCTTGGAAGCAGCCACTTGGAGTTCTGTGCATACCTTCTCCAAGCACTACAACCTACCATTATACTCCAAATCTAGAGCAGGCTTTGCCACTGCAGTCTTGCAGGGCATTTTGGCTCCTCCTAGTTCCACCTAGTGCCTACCACCCCTGTCTTAGCTTTGGGATTCTACCCATCTGTTATGACTGCAGCTGTATGCACGATGAACATAGTACAGTTTTGTACCTGCCATAAATGTAGATGTTCGAGTGCTAATACAGCTGCAGTCCAGGTTTCCCTCCCTCCTTCCCCTCTAGGGGAATTCTTTTATGGTGTATTTGCTTGCAATTACTGTTTTTTTATTATATTGCATTGCATTACTTCATAATTTTATGTATTGCCTTCCTTCGGGGGGCACCTGACATCTGGGGCAAGAAAAACTGAAGAAAATGGCGTTGGCTGGTTCTTTTATACCCCTGTCACACTGATGTCAGGGAAGAAGCGACGACAACCGACGCCGTACCTAGACTTTGGAATTCGGCCGACCGAGGACCCGCCTGACGGCAGGAGAACCCATCTGTTATGACTGCAGCTGTATTAGCACTCGAACATCTACATTTATGGTAGGTACAAAACTGTACTTTCTGTTGACTGTGGTAATGAGGGTGAGGTCTCTGGAGCATGTGGTGCGGAGGGAATGGGATTTATTTTGCTGTAGTATTTCTAACAGAGCTGGGTCAGACATGGTTTTGTAAATCAAGCAGAGATTGCCTCTTAGTAGACGATATGAGACCAAGAATAGCTGGAGTTTTTTGAGCCTGTCCATGTTCGACAAATGCAGGGTTGTGATTTAATGTTGATGGTGGGGATGGCTGAATGGTGGATATGTTGACAGTGCATGTGGCTGGATATGATGTTCATCATGTTACCCTGCTGCAGTCATCACACTTGGGTTATCCTGTCATCAGGCGGTCCCGCAGTCTGCCGGAATTCCAAAGTCTTGGTCCGGCGTCTGTTGCTGTCACTTCTTCCCTGACGTCAGTGCACCAGGGGTATATATAACGCATCCAACGCCATTTTCTTCAGTCTTTTTTGCCGTGCGGTGCCCGAAGCAGTTCGCAAGTGCCGGCCGACTCCTGAGATTTTCTAAGTCGAATTTCAGATCCGAAGTCTTCAATAAAGCTAAGTACCCCATTGGGGAAACTTTTCTTGCCTCAGACCGATGTCAGAAAATGTTAACAATTGTATTTCTTGTGGGAAGCAAATACCTCGTAAGGATTTTCATTCTTACTGCATACCTTGCCTAGGCCCAGACCACGACGTCACTGGTTGTCATTTTTGTGCTAGGTTTAATAAGCGTACTATAAAAAGATGCTTTGATTTCGCATGATGCTACTTCGGTAGAAAATTTAACTACACTATGCTGTCGGAGCAACCGACTACAGGCGTGCACAAAAAATGCAAGGATAAGGACAGGCAGCCTAGACCCAAGCCAGACTCCGAGGCCTCGACTGGTCCGGTCTCCGGTTTACTGGTCTTCAGTGAGGCTCCGACGTAGCCCCTGACTACCGCAGATCTGGAACCCGAGACCGCTTCGGAACTTTTGGCGGAAAGTACTAGGCCGATGCAGCCATTTTGTTTAGCCCCTACCGACGACACTGCTGAAAAAGATGGTGCTGCAGAAACACCTTTGGTTTCTAAAGGCGTCTTCAGACCGACGACGCTCACCATAAAAACGTATCCTAAGACTAAGACTCCTATTAAACCTAAAAGACTGCACTTCAGTCTCCAGTTCAAGGCCCCATGCCTAAGAAACAGATGCTCAAAATGGCTGAAGATTTGATCTCTTTAATCAGGGGTTCCCAACCCCTACCCGACAAAAGGCCTAGACAAGAGGAAGAGATTATGCCTCCTCTGAACAAGTGTCTATTTCCTCAGGCTCCTCTGAGGACCAAGATCACTCCTTCTCCCCTTATGAAGATTCTGATGCTGAGGATTCTATTCCCTCAGCTTCTCCTCCTGAAGACTACTCCTTTGGGGAAACTTTGCACACTATGAGGGAACATTTTCACTGGGAAGGTCAGGACTACTCTGACTCAAAGAAAAGGCTCAGAGAGTTTCTTTTACTCCCCCAGCACAGACCACTTGCCATCCCCCCAGTTTTAGACATTGTGGATGATGTTTACTTAGAATCCAGTTTGAACCCAGATTCTCTGCCTCCTGCTCCGGCCAAACCTGACAGATACTATAGAGTGCCTGATTCCCACAAATTTCTTTATAAAAGCCCTGTTGCTGATCCAGAGACTATCTCCCAGGGTCCCAAAGGGGCTAAGGCTTCTATGGAAATAAATCCTGTACCCTCTGAAAGGGACTCCAGAGCACTAGACAGGTGGGGGAAAAAGGTTTACACCTCAGCCACTCTAGCTATGAGGGCACTAAATTGCCAATTTCACATGCTAAAATATCAGCAATTTCTTATGTCTCAGTTAAAACAAAGAATGAACACACTCCCTCAACAGTCTGAATTGAAAGAAATGCAGGATCTGTTGCATGCAACTGAACAGGTGGGGAAACATACTTTACAATGTGGGTTTGATTCTTTGGAGGCTTCCTGCAGAGCAGCTGTCACTGGGTCTGTTATATGTAGGCATGCTTGGTTAAAGGAACAAACTCTGCCTGATCATGTTAAAGCAAAGCTTTTAGATGCTCCCTTACAGCAGGATGTTCTTTTTGGAGTTAAATCAGAAGACGTCTTAAAGAAAATGGAGGATAAGGCAAAATCTATGCAGACGGTCAAAGATTTCCTACAGGTACATCCCCCTCGCTTCAGCAGAAATTGGCCAACAAAAAAATGGCCCTTTCCAGCTACTGACAGACCACAGAGGGGTAAATACAGATGTCCAAGAGGCAGAGGACAACTACAAGCCCAGTACAAACCTCGACAATGGGGCACTGCAACACAGAAGGGAGGAGAAGACAGGTCCCAAACTACCAGAAGGCAAACTCAATGACTTGCACCTCATCTGGCCAAGCAACACTCTCTTGGCAGCCCCCTTGGGAGGAAAACTCACACTTTTTTCAGACAACTGGCACATTGTCACAAAGGACAAATGGGTCCTAGACATAATTTCACGAGGATACAGATTCCATTTTCACACCTTGCCAATGAGAAGAGGAATGCCAAACCTGCCACAAAATCAATGGGCAGAGGCACAAAAACAAATTACAGCTCTCATGGACATGAGAGCCATTCACCTGGTACCCACTCGAGAGCAAGGCCAAGGATTTTGCTCAAGACTCTTTCTAGTTCCCAGAAAGGACAATGCCTGGTGACCAATTCTGGACCTTTCAATTCTAAACACCTTCTTACAAGTACCCAAATTCAAGATGCTAACACTACAGCAGCTTCTTCCCATGTTGGGCAAGAAAGCATGGCTGGTAACGTTGGACCTCAAGAAGGCATACCTGCATGTCCCTATCAGACAAAGTTGCAGAAGATACCTCCGTTTCATTGCAGGTTCAACCCATTACCAATTCTCTGCACTACCCTTTGGCTTATCTACTGCGCCCAGGGTCTTCACAAAATGCCTGGCACTAGTAATTGCATACTGCAGACAAAGAGGAATTCAAATATACCCATACCTGGATGACTGCTTCATCCAAGCAGAAAGCAAGGACATCCTCTTACAACATCTGGCATTTGTAAAACATCTTCTAAGTTGCCTGGGGTACACAGTAAACGAAAAGAAATCAAAACTAGTACCCTCACAAAATATGACATTCCTGGGTGCCAGCTTGAATACAACGGCCCAGAAGGCTTATCTGATGCCAGATAAACAACTACAACTGACTCAATATTTCAAAACAATGGCAACAAAGACCCAACTACCTGCAAGAAAAATTCTGCAGGCCTTGGGCTTCATGGCATCTTGCATACTACTAATACCATTTGCAAAGCTGCATATGAGGAAATTACAGTGGTACCTAAAAAGCATATGGTCTCAACACAGCCACAGCTTGGACACAATGATATCTCTAATTCCCTGCCTACAACAGGAGTTTCTATGGTGGTCACAGGCATGTCACCTCAACAAGGGTCAGCCTTTCACCTTGCCCCCAGCCAGGCAAACTGACAACAGATGCATCGGACTACGCCTGGGGGGCACACATGGCAGGACAGTGCGTTCAAGGCATATGGACTGCAGATCAAAGGAATCTGCACATCAATCAAAAAGAGATGCTAACTGTACATAATGCTCTGACAGCCTTCAAAAATCTATTACATCCAGGACAACTTACATTAAGGACGGACAACACCACAGTAATGTGGTACATAAACAAACAAGGGGGTACACACACCTACCCTCTATGCAGGCAAGCAATGACCTTGTGGAACACAGCTCTGGCTTACCAAGTTCAGTTACAAGCTCAATTCCTGCCAGGAAAGAAAAACACATTGGCAGACGACCTCAGCAGAAACATCATGGATCCCCACGAGTGGAAACTGGATCCACAAGTATTTGCAATGATAACTCAAAAATGGGGCCTTCCAGACATAGACCTGTTTGCCAGTCCTCAAAACTATCCACTAACAAAATTTTGTACAAGGACACTTCACCATCAAGCTTGGAAAGTGGACGCACTCTCATTCAGTTGGAAAAACCTGACAGTATATGCCTTCCCTCCATTGCCTCTCCTCACAAAGGTGCTTCTGAAAGTCAGAAAGGAGAGACCACGACTGATACTCATAGCCCCAGACTGGCCACGCCAGCACTGGTACCCACTATTGAGGAATATGGCCCAGGGCCCACCTTGGATTTTACCACAAATTACCCATTTGCTCACACAGCAAAACAATCAGATTCTTCACAGCCAGCTCAAAACCTTAAATCTGGCTGCATGGCAGATCACCTAAGCATCCAGCCAGCTCCTCTTTCCCAAGCAGTTATGGATGTTATTCTGGAAGCTAGGAGGCCCAGCACCAGGAAGGCCTATTCGGACAAATGGAAAAGGTTTTGTGCCTGGAACCAAGCTAAAGGCCAAAATACACTTCAGCCTCACATGCCTCACATTCTACAGTATTTAACTGAGATGTTGCACAAAGGACTTTATTTTTCTTCCATTAAAATCCATGCATCAGCTATTTCAGCCCACTACAACATGGATCCACCCTTATTTTCGCATCCACTTCTAAGGCAGTTCCTCAGAGGGGCAAAAAAAATTAGGCCCCCCAGGAGAGCACCTACACCAACATGGGACCTCAATTTTGTTCTGGAAAAACTTACGCTACCTCCCTTTGAACCAGCTTTCTCTGCAGATCTACAGTTCCTATCATGGAAGACTGCCCTGCTGCTAGCAATAACTTCAGCTAGAAGAGTCTCAGAGCTACAGGCACTAATGGCAGTGGAACCTTTCCTCATTTTCCATCAAGACAGAGTTTCTCTACGAACTAATCCTTCCTTCATGCCTAAGGTGGTTTCCAGTGTGGCTTTAAATCAAACCATCCACTTACCCACCTTCTTCCCAAATCCACAGAACAAAGGAGAAAGACTCCTGCATTCCTTGGACATTCACAGGCAACGTTGTTACTACTTGGATAAAACTAAGGCTTTCAGAAAATCTGACCAGCTCTTTGTATCCTATGCTACAGCTTCACAAGGGAAGGCTATATCAAAACAATCCATTTCCAAATGGATAGGACATTGCATTCGTTTTTGCTATACCCATCATGGAAAACCAGTTTCTGCTACCATTAGGCCCCACTCTACCAGGGCAACAGCTACATCTACAGCCTTCCTCAGGGGGGTTCCAACCAAGGAGATTTTGGAAGCTGCAACTTGGAGTTCAGTACACACCTTTACCAAACACTATCACTTACCACTTTACTCTAAGACTAGGGCTGGCTTCGCCACTGCAGTTCTGCAGGGCCTTCTAGCCTCCTCTAACCCTCTATGACTCCTCCACCCATCCTTAGCTTTGGGATTCTACCCAAGTGTGATGACTGCAGCAGGGTAACACGATGAACATAGTACAATTTTGTACCTACCATAAATGTAGATGTTCGAGTGTACACCCTGCTGCAGTCCAGGTTACCCTCCCTCCATCCCCTCTGATCTAACTGGCTAAATCTCTACAATACCTTCCTGATGTATTTGCTTATAGCTGGAGGGATTTTGTGTTTGTGCAAAATTTACTTAATTTGGTACTAATTAATGACCACCTTCTTGGGGGCACCTGACATCTGGGGCAAGAAAAACTGAAGAAAATGGCATCGGATGCATTATATATATACCCCTGGCGCACTGACGCCAGGGAAGAAGCGACCACCTGACGACAAGATAACCCAAGTGTGATGACTGCAGCAGAGTGTACACTCGAACATCTACATTTATGGTAGGTGCAAAACTGTACTTTCATGGTACAGAATGTCGATACAGGCAAGTGGGGTTGTGGGGTGAGATTGTGTATATGTGTGTGTGCATGTATGTGAGTTAGGGTTACAGTCAGGGGTGAGTGAAGGATGGATGTGTGTTTGTGTGCTAGTTTATGTATTTTATGGTTGGGGTAAGGGTTAGGTTAGGGGATAGATGTAGTGTTGTTTGTGAATGTTTGTGTGTCTGAGTCTGTCTTGTGTAGTGGCAATGTTGCAGGAAGCTTTCAGTGACCTTAAGGTGCAGGACTAAGGCTGGGGAAAGGGACAGCATTAGGGTTAGGGTTAACACCCATTACTAAGGTGATGCAGGGGGATTGGCATTAGAGCAGTTTGGTCATACACAACACGCCCATATGTGTGTGTGTGTGTGTGTGTATTTATGTATGTGTGTATATATATATATATATATATATATGTATATATATATATATATATATATGTATATGTATATATATATATATATATATATAGAGAGAGAGAGAGAGATATGTATGTATATGTCTGCATGCACACACACACACACACATATATATATATATATATATATATATATATATATATATGTTGTTTCTTACAGTTTTTCCCGGTTTGGGGTCTCCACAGAGGAACTCCGGTCCGCTAATGATTGGTAGTTGATTTTTACGTGCCGAGTTACCAGCCCTGACTCACAACCTTCAACGAAGGTACGCCCATTCACGCATGTCTCCATGCAGAAGACGCTCTAGCTGGGAATCAAACCGGACAGTGTCTTACTGTGAGGTGACAACACTACTGCAGCACCACCACCGTGGGTCTACACAGATATATAAATATATATATATATATATATATATATATATATATATATATATATATATATATGTATACATATATATGCACATACAGATAGAAGTTTGTATGTATGCATATTAACTGGGTGGGTGGGCTGGTGTAAGGACCACTTTCAGCCATGAACTAGACAAAAAGCAGCATATCAAATAGGACGCAAGCATGAAATTTACAGACAGATTTACACACAGCATGAAGCTAACAAGGAAACATTGGTATTATTAGCCTTCAACACTATCCCATGTACAGGTATTTTAAATGAGCTCAAAGACCTAAGTGCTGACCTCTTTTTGTGAGGTAGATAGCAAACTGACTGAAAGAGCACATGTAATTGAAGTAGAAGTCACTTCAGAAAGCAAAAATGTTATTGGTGGTGCACCTCAGGGCTTCATTGCTGAGGTATCTCTTGGTCAGTATCTACATCTCTGATCTTCAGTCATCAAGCCCATGCCTTTGTCTAATTAGGTATGCTGATGACTGTAAACTGGATACTGCAGTTTGCACAGCTCTGATATTGCGATGCTGCAAAAATAACTAGTTTCTACAAATCACTGATGTCAAGATTAGATCTCAAATTAAATGCAAGGTGTTTGGTAAATGTATCTTTTCTAGTGCATACAATATATCCCGCCGCACCACACGCTCCAGAGACCTCAACCTCATTACCACAATTAGCAGAACATGCTTGAGGGACAGGTTCATAACCCAGAGACTGCCCATGCTATGGAACAGACTTCCCATGCATGTCAAGCAGAGCACCTCACTGGCCCTCTTCAAGAGAAATCTTGATGAGTGGATGGGAAACAGAAAATTCACCCTGGGGATAACACCTGTGGCTCTACTTGACAGAGGCACTGGGAACTAAGGTTGGGTGGCACTATGCCAGGGTAATCCAATGGCTAGTCTTATAAAGACCCCAGGGCCATTAGCCTAGTACACCCCGATTAACCTGAGAGTCAGCAGAGATCTTGGCATCTTCACAGAAATTCCCCATCCTTTGATCTCCATAGCACAACAGTAGTGAAAATATCCTCCTGTTCGGCCCAATTAATATCCTTAGGTATGCCATCTAGGTCTATAGATGATGTGATTTTTCTGTCCTCAGCCCTCATCAGATCAGAGTACCATATAGAAGAGGGAATAGATCAACAAAAATACTACGAAAGATAGATGTGATAAAAGCAATAGGCAGTATTAGAACAGGCCAGGAACTATCATGCACTATCGCAAATAACAAACTAAAAATTTCAGCACAGGTGGAAAAACTTAGAAGATACACAGATAAATATAAAAGAAAAGTACAAAATAAGCAGTTTAGTGATGACCCAAAAAGGTTTTATAGAGAATTGGGAAACAGGGTAAAAGGAATTGAAAAACCACCAAAAAAGAGGAAATAGATACATTTTGGAGAAGTATCTATGAAGATCCTGTGAAACATAACAAAGATGATAAATGGATCGAAGAAGTTAAAGAAAGAATAAGAAGTTAAAAGGTGCAGGATATGAAATGGGATGAAGTAGCAGCCAGTGAGATTGAAACAAAGTTAAGAAAAGCCTCTAATTGGAAAACCCCGGGTCCAGATGCAGTACCTAACTTTTGGTTAAAAGTATTAACATCTTTGCACAAAGATGTAGCCATGAGTAAGAACTATTTATATGTACACCCCGAACAGACTAATAACAGGCAAAACAATGCAACTACTTAAGAGTGAACCTGCAAGCTACTCTAAAAATTACAGACCAGTAACTTGCTTTCCGACGATGTATAAACTATACATGGGAATTGATGCGATGCTGACAGAGTTTATAGTCATTTAGAAGAAAATTCAGTTATGACAGTAGAACAAAAGGGCAATAAAAGAAAGTCATATGGAACGAAGGATCATTTGCTGTTGAATAAAGTCATACTGGGGAACTGTAAAAAGGGGAAGAATCTAAGTCTGGAATGGATTGACTACAAAAAAGTATTTGATAGTATCCCACATTCATGGATAAAACAGTGCTTAAAAATTTATAAGATACACCCTACACTGATCGACTACATTACAGTTCATAAGTTCATAGGTTTGTACTAGGCTATCTGCCCTAAGGCATTTATAAGCCTAGCCAGAGTGTATGTGGCTTACACCACCCCTTAGGATGAGAATAAATACGCCCTTTTAGGGTTTAGTTTACTATGCCTCTGTCTAGTAGTGACACAGAGATGACCCCCGGGTTAAACCTATGATCTCCCATCCACTCGTCGAGATTTCCCTTGAATAGAGTCAGTGAGGGGCTCTGCCTAACATGGACTGGGATTCTGTTCCAGAGTGTAGGGAGCCTCTGGGTTATAAATCTGTCCCTCCAGCACGTCCTATTTATTTCTGTGTTGAGGTTTAAGTCACTTGTTCTCGTGGCTCTGATGGATTTGGATTTTCTGAGGTGGAGCATGTCCATTAATTCAGGATTGGACATGGCCTTGTACGTCAGGCACAGATCACCTCTGAGTAGGCGGTATGCGACTGAATAGAGCTGGATTTTTTCAGTCGGGCAGCATATGACATATGTTTAAGACCCTTTATCCTCTTGATAAGGAACTTTTGGGGTCTTTCCAACTGCTGCAGGTGTCGGGTGAGATACATCCCAAATGGGGCATTGTACTCAATCATTGGCCTGATAAGAGAAGAGTACAGGGGCACAATGACCTCTCTTGATCTAGATGTGAAACCCTTCATGATAAGGTGGGCAATATAGAAGGTCTTCCTAACCACTTTGGCAATGTGAGTGTCAAATGAGAGGTTACTGCCAACCTGGGTCCCTAGGTCCCTGATTACCTCTTCCGTACTTAATGGATTACCGCCTATTTGGTAATTTGTCGGTACCTTGTTTTTCCCAAAGGGTATGACTATACATTTTTTGGCGTTCAGCTTAAGGCCATGGCTCTGGCACCAATTATCCGTTTCTATGAGGCCTCTCTGAAGGATGTTTGTGTCCGCTGGAGTATCAATTATGGCCCAGTTTGCAGTCATCTGCGAACTTTGTCAGCCACAATCCTCCTATGTTTGCCTGTACCTCGGAAAAATAAATGCCGAACAAGAGGGGTCCCAGGACTGAGCCCTGTGGGACACCGCTTGTGACTGGCTTAGAGTCTGACATAGCTCCAGCAACTCTGACCCTGTGGGTTCTGTCCTTGAGCCAGTTTGCAACCCATCTTGTGACATATGGGTTTACATTTAAGCTGGTGAGTTTGTCTATGATGCCCGAGTGAGGTATTGTGTCAAAGGCTTTTGCAAGGTCAAGGTAGGCTGTGTGAACTGCCTTACCCTCATCAATGGCCATAGTGACTGTTTCAAAAAAGTCGACCAAGTTCAAAAGGCAGGATCTGCCCTTGCCAAAGCCAAATTGGGTAGGATCCAATGTCTGTAGGTCCCCAATGTCTTTGTTTATGAGTTCCATAATGATCCTCTCCATAGCTTTGCAGACCAGGCTCGTCAAGCTTATGGGGCGGTAATTTCCAGGGTCCGTAGAAGCACCGCCTTTGTGAAGTGGGACCACTGTTGCCGTACGCCACTCTTTGGGTACATATCCTGTAGTAAGGCTAAGATTAAACAGCAGCCTTATGTGTGGGTTTAGTTCCTCTTGGAGTTCATGTAGTACACAGCCCGGGACACGATCCGGTCCCATTGATGCTGTGTTTTTAGCTTTAGAGAGGGCGGCTCTCACCTGGGCATCTGAGATGTTAGGGCGGCTACACTCTGCTGGGATAGTTATTTCACCTTTTGGGGGAGGGGAGAAATTTGCACTGAACCTGTCTGCCAGAATGTTGGCAATGTCAGTGGGTTCAGTGTATTTTGTGTCATTTTGGACTAACTCTGAGCATATCTGGGAGTTTCCACCCAGGTTTCTAACATAGCTAAAGAAGGCCTTGTGATTGTCTTTTGTGTCTCTTGCGATTTTTCTCTCAAAGTTGGCCTTGGATGATTTTATGAGTGATCGTAGTTTTTTGCTAGTACTGATCAGAGACGCCTTCCCTTTTAGGGATTTTGCTCTGTCATGTAGTAGCTTCCTCCTCCTGTTGTAAAGTTTGTTTATGGCTGGGGTCCACCAGACCGGGCGCCTGCCTTTGGGGGAATGAGTCTTGGTTTTATTTGGGATTGTATGATCCATGCATTCTTGAAGGTGCCCATAGAAGGCATTTGCAAAGGATTCAGCAGTGTGGGTTGTGGTTTCCACTGGCCCAGGGGCCTTGAAGGAGACCACTTCAGTCTTAAGAAGTGTGAAGTTTGCTTTTGAGAAGTTCTTCACTGTGGTCTTTTGTGCAGGGGGTGGGGGCGGGATGTGGATTTCCAGTGAGATTAATTTATGGTCTGATCTTACCAAAGAGGGATATACTTCCAGTGTGGAGCATTTTGTCCCCATGTTTGTGATGATCAGGTGTAGTATATTTTCTCCTCTTGTGGGAATGGTGACTAGTTGTTCCATTGCATTTGAGTTTATGAATTCTAGGAAGCTTTGGGCTAGGGTGTTGGGGCTTGAGTAATGTTCCCAGTCTATGTTTGGGTAGTTGAAGTCTCCCAAAATGATGGTATTTGGAGAGACATTCATACTCTCCAGTGTCTTCAGGAAGGCTGTGTGGGGTTCCTGAGTTTGAGAGGGTGGTCTGTAGCATGCTAAGGCAGTTTTGCCTATGGTTAGTTGCACCTGGATAGTCTCCGATGCTTCGTGCGTTGCCACTAACCTGGAGGTGTGGGTATCTTTGATGAAAATGGATACTCCCCCTCCTTTTGTGGTTCGGTCCAAGTTTTGGGGCCGGAAAGCTTGATATGAGGTAAAACCTGATAGTACTGGGGTGCTCTCAGGAGCCTTGAACCAGGTTTCAGTCACTGCACAGACATCAATGTTCTCCATACTGAGGAGGGCATCGAGGGCATGCATCTTGAGGTTTAGACTTCTGGCATTGAGCAGCATTACCCTTAGTTTTTTTCCACTTGTGTTTTCTAGGGAGGTAGGTTTGTCATTTGAGCCTTGCCTAAAAAGGCACTATGGGGTGGCAAGAGCCTTGGCCAATATCCGGAAGCCCAGGGTGACAGGTGCAAGCCATCCCTTGCGAGCAGCGTGGCTTGTCAAGCATGTCATCCCAAGCAGACAGACATTGGATCCTTAGAATGACACCAGTAATTAAGCCAATTGTTAAAACTGATCATTTTGTCTTTGTACTGTGGCATCATTCTTGGTGAGGGTAAGATGCTGCTCAGGGTCAGGGTCATACCGGCCTGGGCTACATAATCAGAGAGCTCCTCTGTCTCTTTTCATGTAGTCCAGGGAGGTACGTCTCGGGTCGTTCACACTGGCATGTACAATGACTGAGTCATATTTGTACTTGCTGTGGAGTGACCTGAGTGCTTGTGTTATGTGGCGGATTCTAGCTCCCGACAGGCAGCTTACTGTGACCCTTTCCTTGTTCAGTCTGGTGAGCGGGATGTCAGTGTGTCTGACTATGGAGTCACCTATTACTAGTGTGTCTGGCATGTTATTTGGCCTTAAGGGCTGTGACTGTTTAGCACACTGACTTTGTGAACTATGTGTTGCATGTGCTATGTCTTGAGGTGGTGGTTGCTTGGGTGTCTGCTTTGGAGGCCTCTGTTGTTTTGGTAGATTTTTAATCAGCCTCGAGTATGTTTTTGTGTGTTTATGTGTTTGGTTTGCTGTTGTGATAGTTCTATGTGAGACTGGGTTTGTGGTGTGCGTGGTTACCTTCTCCTCCTGACTGGTCTTGCCAGTTCTGAATTGAGAGAGCTCAGCCTCCAGTTTGGCTATATAGTTGCATCTCTCGCATATATTTGTATTTGTTGGGAGGAGGAGAGGGTTGTCTGTGTACATGAGGCAATTGTAACATTGCCTCAAGATTCCTAGATTCACCAGCTGAACAGGAGAGGATGCCAGCAACTGACCCTTCGACATGCTAGAAATAGTGAAAAAGATTGCTGTGTAACTGAGTCAGAAAGGACCTATAGGGAGATGTGTACTCAACAGAATTTAGGTGAATGAAGTACTTTCTTTTGTTTAAGAGTGCTTTACCTGTATAAAAATGCTTTAGGAGCAAGTGCTGAGCTTTACAGATAGAGTATAGGCTGTTTAGATTGCAAGTAGAACAGTTCTAAGGGAAAAATTGAAGAGCAGACTTGGCGGAGCCAGAAAAAGTTTAACCTTGTTTAACCGGCGCTGTGCTATCAGCATAGAAAGCCATGCAGAGGCGGATTTTAAGCAGTGAACTACAAAAGAGCTAGAAATGGTCCCAAACAACCAATTACTACAGCTTCTTGTGCTGAGGTTACTTCCCCCAAGGACAGGTAGGCTGCTCAAGGCTCCCCACTCCCACTGGTGAGCAAAGAAACTTCCTTCTATCCAAGTAAGGTAATGGACAACACAGGAACTACACCACAGCCCAGAATACAGCAGTGCCTGTATACTGGTCTAAACTAGTCGAGAAAGGCGGGAAAACAAGGATTATTTTTTTGGTTTTTTTGTAGAAATACACAGAAAATGCAGAGACAGTGATAAATTAGTTACACAGGCTAGCACACTTTAGTGGGCAGCCTCCACAGTTAAATTAAACAAACAAACAAGCAAACTTTCGATTAAATTCGACTAAATGTAACTTTAAGTGCAGATTTAAAAATAAATGCAGTGACCATGAAACAGTGCACACCACTTTGCAATTAAGCCATGATAAAGAACAGATTATTATCCCAGGGATAAAAATTCAAAGGGGGATATTCCAGGGGGACTCTGTCACCATTGCTATACTGCCTTGCCCGTAACCCATTAAGTCATTTACTTAGCAGCTTAGGTCATGGGTACAATTTGGCTCCTAGAAAACAACAAGGTGTAAAGGCTTCTCATCTTCTCTTTGTAAATGATTTAAAACTGTATAGTTCATCAGATGAGGATTTGAAAGCACAGCTGCAGGTTGATAAAACTTTTTCAGATGATATAAGAATTTCATTTAGTCTTGATAAGTGTGCAAAGCAACTTTTAAAGCAGGAAAACTGCAGCACCAGGAAAACATCAGTTTGGGACAAGAATGTGATATAAAAGAACTTGAGCAAGAGGGAGTGTATAAATATTTGGGAATTGATGAAGGATCAACAGTAAAACATGAACAAATGTGAACAAAACTTAGTAAACAATACTTTAGAAGACTAATTCTGAAAATGGCGTTGACATCTAGGAACAAAATCCAGGCTATAAACCAATTTGCTCTTCCTGTCCTAACTTACAGTTCTGGGGTGATTGATTGGCCCCAAAACGTGTTGGATAGATTAGACAGGAAAACAAAAAGGATGCTTCATGCTCACCAGATGATTTATTAAAATCAGTATATACCAAGATTATATATTCCCCATTCCGAAGGAGGGATGGGCCTCCTTGAAATTGATTACATGTATAGATCTACAATTGTGGAACTCCACACATATCTACTGACCTCACAAGACCCAAATGTAGTGAAAGTTTTGAAACATGAGGTGAATAACTGTAAGATGATTTCTCTTCTTAATTTAGCAGAAGCATATCGGTATCTAGCAGGAATGGAAATCAGACCAGAAGTAGATAAAAATCAGGCAGCAACTGAATGTGCCAAAAAACAAAAGCAAGAATATAAGGTGAAGGACCAGATGAGAAGGCAAGAAATGTGGAAAAGGCATAAATATAGTTACAAGTATAGAAAACTTCTGGAAGAACTTCATGTTGATCAGGAACGAATGCAGGAATGGTTAAGGAGAGGCGAATTCAAACCAAGAGATGAAAGGTTAGTATTGGCAGCCCACTATAGTGGGCTATGTACACACTGGTTTACAAAGTCCATTGAACATGTAGGAGAAACAGACAAATGTAGGTTTTGTAAAACCGAATTGTAAACAGTCGCACACTTTGCTGCTGGTTGTGATATACTAATGGCAGAAGGACTGTATACTGAAAGGCATAATAATGTGGCAAGACTGTTGCACTGGAGATTGTGCAAACATTATGATATTGAAGTGGCTGAAAAACAGTGGAAACATGAGCCACAAAGCATCATAAAAAATGATGAAGTTTATATCACATGGGATCACCCATTACCGAAAGATAGATGGTAGAAAACTGGATATAGTGGTCCAAGAAAAGAAGACAAAAGTAGCGTAGATCATTGAAATTGCCACACCCAGTGACTGCAGTGTCTTGCTTGTTACAGAGACACACAAAGTCATAAAATATCAGGATCTGCAGGCAGAAATGAGAGAAATGTGGAAGAAAGATACCCAGAAAGTTCCAATAGTAGTAGGAGTAACGGATCTTATAAAAAAGAATCTATAATCGTTTTTAGCTATGTTACCAATCCATGTAACCCTGTACGAATTGCAGGAGGAGTCATTACTGGGCATATTGCAGGTGCTGCGAAGAACACTTTTGGCTGACGTCAAAGAATGAAACGATACTAATTTCATGAACTTTAATCATACTTTGACTTAGAAATGGGGTCCATTCCCATCATGATATTAGAAACCCAAAAGACTTGGAGAAATTATAAAGCAAAAAATGCCATGTCCCTTTTGATATGTTTCTAGCCAACTTTAGCATGTGCCTATAAAAACCTCAGCGGTTCCTAAAGAAAAAAATCACTGGTCTAAAGACTTGAACTATCAAGACAGGCTCAAAGCTCTACCCCTGTACTCAGTTTGTCATACATTCTTGCACATTGACCTATGTCTGACCTTCCATGACATTAAGGACTATGCCCTCCTCCATCTTCCTCACTTCCACAATATGAATGGCTTCACAAATAACTGTATCTCTATGAACAAATAAATAGAACCCATTGATGAGAAAGGTTCATCTTCCAAGATTTACACATTGTCTAGAATATATTACCTAAACATTTAAATATAGTGATACCCTAGCTGCCTTTAAGAATAATCTTGTCAACTCGATGGATATCCATAAAATCTTCCCATTACCAAAACCGTTTTCCCCTTCTGGAGCCAGGAGACACTCCCTTGAGGGTGGGTGTTGGCAATGTGTAAATGGTCCTTGGAATTATTCTTTCATATATCCTCTACAATTATTCACAAAATGAACTGGGAGCTGATAAATATGATTAAGTTGCTTTTTGTCTACAGTTTGCATGATTTTAGACATATACATTTTAGACTGCATATTCAAATCTCAACTATCAGAGTCTTTCACATTAGTGTGGAATGTATTAGAAAAAAGGTTCTCTGGAGGGATCAGATATCTGTAGCTATGCAGCGAGGCTATACATAAATTAATAATCAGTTTTTCATGTGCTTTTTCAACTATGTTTCAAAGGCAAGAAAATCACAAAACAGGCTGTCCCTCTGTCCCACAAAGCCACCAAGAGACGAAACAGCCAAGAATGCAATGAAATAAAATCTTGTTTATTAAAACGACAAAACAAAGATAGTGAACGAAACCGGTAACCTGCTTTTTGTTCAGATTCCTTGGCTACCATTAAAGGAGTTTTATTATTCCTGGTTTTGGTGCAAGATTTTCTTTCTGAATCTGGACTGATTTTTCTTCAGTTATCATTAAAGCAGTTTTATTATTTGTGGTTTTGGTGCAAGCTTTTCTTTCTGATTCCACACTTATGCAACCAGCATATTGTACGTTTTTTATATTTTTATATGTTTTCCCCTTACAGATTTGTTTCAGTTGAATTTCACAGGTTATAGGTCACATTAAAGGTAGGAAAAGTTTTGAAATTATTTATTGTGGTCTCATTTTTTTATGTTACAAAAACCTGGCATTTTAACAGGGGTGTGTAAACTTTTTTTATATCCACTGTAGGCATACAGAGTACTACCAAGCTGATAAAAGCAATAACATTGAGTTGAGGTTATTCCCATATGTGCAAAAATCATTTCCAGGCCTCAAAGCTGCAACATTAATTGGCAGAACAAGAAGAGACAAATGTAAAGAAAAAAGACATAAGAGGTGATACAAAAGTCTTGTACACGGCATGAAGCTGACAACTTAACAATAGTATTATTAGCCTTCACCAGGCAAATCTATGAATGGGGTTGCTTGAGTAATTTCCAAACCAGGCACAAAGGTGATTTTCTTTCAGAACACAGGGGGCTGAGGCAGTTGTAATTTCAAGATCCATAAAGTGACTGTGGTCATGAAATTTAAAGGTAACACTAAGCAAGTTTTGCAGAAGAAGAAGACTGGAGTAATTATATAAACATACAATTTATACTAAATGACTTCACATTTTGAACAAACCTGAACAATGAGTATAAATGCATGCTCTCTATCTCTTACCTACCTTCTACCCAGTCTAATGTACAACTCTCAAATTCTCACAAATCTTAACTCAACACTCCTGACCAAACTCGAATCTACCTACAACAAGGTAGCTAGATTTGCTGCCCAACAAACCTACAAATCCCATCACTGTCTCTCTCTAAAATACCTAAACTGGCTTGTATTGCCCCACCAGCTTATTCTCTTGTAGCTCCAGATCATCCATTCTATCCTGTACCAGCCTTCCTACTGCCCGGCACTATCCCCTCTCATCTCCCATTATTCTCCCTCCAGACTTCTCCGAAGCTCTAACCAAGACCTACTACAAATCTACAAACCCAAGTCTAAATTTGGATGCAACATGTACAGCTATCATCCCAATATTGCCTAGAATAGGGTTTCACTAGAAATCGGGACCCATACACATCCTAAACAATTTGACAGCCACCAAACAGCACTTTAAAAGTCACTGGTCCTGCCACTGAACTTGCTGTCCTTAAACATCCCCTACTTCCCATACCTTAATCTACTTTCTGCCCTTAACTTACTCTTCTCACTAACTCTCTGTAATCTTCCTTGACTATTCTTTCTACTGTCTTCTAAAATCTAGTAAACAAATCGCCTCAGAGAAACATTCTATTGTAATTGTCTTGCCTTCATGCAATTACATTATGATAAAACTGGGTTTTTGTAACCACTTACCCCCAAAACTGTATTCATCTTAATGATATATTTCTTTTTATACATCTTGAAATAGTTTTGCTGTACTCCTGATTATTAACACTGTATAACATTGTATTGCTACTTAATGCCTTGTAATAATCCTGTAACATTGCTGTATATGTTAATTTATAATGAAAGTTGTATAATATGTTAGAGCTTTTCTCCCTGGGCCTTCGCTGAAAAAGGGCTCTTCAGCTCAGTCGGACAAACCCAGTTAACAAATGTAAAATAAATAATAAATAAATTAAATGAAAACAAACCTGAACCGTCATACTTGGTATATATTCCCATACATTCTCAGTTTCAGTTCTGCTCTTAAGGGTCTGTATTATATTCCTAGGAATTTCCACAGGCATCTGCTTTTGATGTTACTGTGAAAGTGGATTCCTTATATTGACAATGTGATACTGTTAATGAACCAGAGTTTTGGTGCTGCATAGACAAATAGACAGATAGGTATATGTGTGTGTGTGTGTGTGTGTGTGTGTGTGTGTGTGTGTGCATGCATTTTTCTCAGCCATTTTTATCCTGACCAGAGTTCAACTCAACTGAGTATCATACACATATATTTATGAGTGTGTGTGATACTCTGTTGAAACAATTCTATGAGTATATGACACTCAGTCAGTAAACACTGGTAAGGATAGAAAATATTTTATAGGATCATATGATAATACTAGGTTATTGGCCTGGAGGCCCTTATAAGCATAGCCAAGAATTTCACCCATGTTCCCACAAAGTCAGCACCTATTTTCCCTGTTTAGCAGGGACACAGGTGCGATCCCAGGGGTATATTTTCTGTTTCCCATCCAGTCATCCAGGCTCCTGTTAAAGAGGGCTAGTGAGGTACTGTGCTTGAGATAGAGAGGAAGTCTATTTCACAGACAGCAGAGTTGTTGGGACACAAATCTATTCTACCAACAAGTTCTATTAGTGTCACAGACCAGGTTGAGACCTTGCGTGCAGGTTGCACAAGTGGAGTTTGACTTACAGATATGCAGCAACTCCATCAAGGCTGAGTCTGAGACTGCCTTGTATACAGACACAGGTAGGGGGCAGGGCTTTTAGCCTATCTGTATAGGATAGGTGTTTGAGACCCTGGATTTTCCTGGTCAGGAACCTCTGTGGTCTCTCCAACTGCTGCATGTGCTTGGCAAGGTATATGCCAAAGGGGACATTGTACTCGATAATGGGTCTGATAAGGGAGGAGTACATGGTTATTATGACCTCCTTTTTCCTGGATGAAATACCCTTATGAGGTGGGCCATGTAGAAAGCCTTCCGTACAATGGAGGCAACATGGTGGTTAAAAGTCAGGTTGCAATCAACCTGGGAGCCCAAGTCACTCATGACTGATTGCATTCTTAGTATGTTATTAATGTGATAATTAGTGGGGACACCATTTTCCTCAAAGGGGGATAATGATGCATTTCTTGGCATTCATGTTTGAGGCCATGCTTCTGGCACCAGTCATTAGTTTGGTTAAGACCCTCTTGGAGGATGTTCACATCACTAGAGGAATTTATGACAGTGGCCAGCTTGCACTCAATCTGCAAATTTGGTTAGTCACAGACTATTGGTATTGGCTTTTACCTCAGAAAAGTATATCTTAAACAGTAGAGACCCCGAGTCCGATCCTTGGGGTACACCACTTGTAACAGGTCTACTACTAGAAGTGGCTTCTCCCATTTTGACTGAGTGGGTTCTATCAGTGACCCAGTTTGCTACCCACCTGGCAACACATGGGTTGATGCCTAGCTGGGAGAATTTATGCCTGAGTGAGGAATAATGTCGAAGGCTTTGGCTAGGTCAAGGTAGGTGGTGTGCACTGACTTGCCCTCATCCATGGCTTTGGTGACAGTTTTGAAGAAGACGACCAAGTTTAACAGGCATGATCTCCCTTTGACAAAACCAAACTGTGTGAGATCAAGCATTTGGAGGTTGCCACTGTCCTTGTTTATAAGGTTCATGATAATGTGTTCCATGGCCTTGCAGATCAGGCTAGTTAGGCTCCTCCTATAATTGCCTGGGTCAATGGATGCACCACCTTTGTGCAGAGAGATGACAGTGGCTGTCCTCCATTCTGCTGGGATAAAGCTAGTGCACAGGCTTTGGCTGAATTAGGGTGCTGAGAGCTCATGCCTGAGTTCATGTAGGACACAGCCAGGGATGTTGTCAGATCACATGGAGACTGGATTTTTTGCTTTTGAGAGGCGATTAATAACTTGCTCCCTGGTGATGAGGGAAGGGGGCAGGTGCTGGGGATGTCCTGGTTTACTGATGGGGGGACGAAGGGGGTGAAGTTTTTACTGAACTTGTCTGCTAGCAGGTTGGCTATATCTATGGTGTTTGTGTGTGTGGTATTCTTGACAACCAGTTCAGAGCAGAACAGATTAGGTCATAGTTACAGTTTGTCTCCCAGAAAACAAAGTGTAAAGAATTCTCATCTTTTTGTGGATGATTTAAAACTGTATAGTTAATCAGATGAGGAGCTGAAAGCATAACTGGAAGTGGTCAAAGCTTTCGCAGATGATATAAGAATGCCATTTGGTCTTGATAAATGTGCAGAAGTAACATTTAAAGCAGGAATGCTGCAGCACAAAGAAAATATCAGTCTGAGACAGGAATGTGATGTGAAAGAACTTGAGCAGGAGGGAGTATATAAATATTTGGGAACTGATGAAGGATCAAAAATAAAACACAAACAAATGTGAATAAAACTCATTAAGAAATATTTTAAAAGACTGAAATTAATACCAAAATAGTCTTGATGTCTAGGAACAAAGTCCAAACTATAAACCAATTTGCCTTTCCTGTTCTAACTTACGGTTTGGGGTGATTGAGTGGCCCCAAAAGGTTTTGGATCAGTTGGACAGGAAAACAAAAAATGCTTCACGCTTATCAAATTATATATAAAAATCAGAGTATACCAAGATTATAAGTACTGCGGTGCTGGTGCTGCGGTAGCGTTGTCGCCTCACAGTAAGATGTTGTCCTGTTCGATTCTCAGCTAGAGCTTCTTCTGTGTGGAGACATGCGTGAATGGGCATACTTGTACCAAGATTATATATCACCCCAGATGGGACTCAAACCCACAATCCCTGGCTTAGAAGGCCAATGCCTTATCCATTTACCTTCGCGCGTGAAGGTTGCGTCAGGGCCAGCAACTCGGCACGTAAAAAATCTACTGCCAATCATTAGCGGACCGGAGTTCCGCTGTGGCGACCCCTAACTGGGAAAAGCCGAAAGACACAACAAAGTGTATATCAAGATTATACATTCCTTTTTCCAAAGAAGGTATTGGCCTTATAGATCTACAATTGTAAGACTGCATACATGTCTGCTGACTTCATCAGATCCAAACATAGTGAAAGTTTTGAAACATGAAGGGAATAAGTCAAATGTGACTTCCTTGCTTAGTTTAGCAGAAGCATATCGGTGTCAAGCGAGAATGGAAACCAAATCAGAAGTAGACGAAAATCAGGCAGCAACTGAATGTGCCAAAAACAAAAGGAAGAATATAAGGAAAAGGAGCAGATGAAAAGGCAAGAAATGTGGAAAATGCATAAATATCGTTACAAGTACAGAAAATGTCTGGAACAACCTCATGTCGATCAGGATCTGACTCAGGAATGGTTAGAGAGAGGTGAATTTAAACCAAAAGATGAAAGGTTAACGTTGGCAGCCCAGGACAGTGGACTATATACGTGTTGCTTTACAAAGACCATTGAGCATGTGGGAGAAACCGAGAAATGCAGTTTCTTTAAAACATCAATGGAAACAGTCACACATCTTATTGCTGGACAGGATACAGTAATGGCAGAGGGCCTGTACACTGAAAGGCTTAATAATGTAGCAAGATTGTTGCACACGGATTGTGCAAACTTTACAACATTGGAATACTTCTTAGCTATTTCAAACATGAGTCGCAAAACACTGTAGAGAATGATGTTGACCACAAGCTAATCACCCTAGACATCCACATCCCGCCCCCACCCTCCATTAGGGAAACCACCGTAAAAAAATTCTTCAAAGCCAACTTCACACTTTTTAAGACAGAAGAGGCAAACTTCATGACACCCATGCAGACGGACAATAGAGGTATGACTGCTGAATCCTACACAATTGCAGTTTATAAGCACTTACACGAGTGCATGGATCGCGCTATCCCTAACAGAACCAAGATGCTATCCTCCTAAAAAAGGAAGCCAATCTGGAGGTCTCTTGCCATAAACAAACTCTACAATAGGAGAAAAAAAACTGTTGCAAAAAAAGAGTAAAATCCCATGATTGGAGGAACTCCCTGGTCAGCCTCAGTAAGAAGCTGAGATCCCCATAAAATCCTCCCTAGCTAGTTATGAAAACAAAATCGCCACTGATTCTAAAGGCACCCACAAAGCATTCTATAGCTGTGTCAAGAATCTCAATGGCAACACTCAGATCTGCTCTGAGTTACAGCACAATGGCACTAAATATACAGAACCAACTGATATTGCCAACATCCTGGCAGATAGGTTCAGTGCTAACTTTACCACCCCCCCCAAAGGGCCCATCTCTATACTGGAAGAATGCAAAGTTCCTGTAATCACTGCTGCACAGGTAAAAAATACACTCTCCAAAGCCAAGAACACAGCATCCATGGGACCTGACAACATACCAGGTTGCGTTCTACATGAACTGCAGAATGAACTGGTACCCCACCTAAGCACCATGTTCAATCATGGCCTCACCTCAGGCTTTGTGCCCACTGAATGGTGCACAGTGATGGTTATCCCACTCCACAAAGGGTATCATCATGGTACGTATAAACAAAGACAATGGTAATCTCCAAACTCTGGACCCCACCCAGTTCGGGTTTGTGAAAGACAGATCATGTCTCTTAAACCTGATAGACTTCTTTGAAGAAGTCACCAAAGCTGTAGACGAGGATAAGGTGGTTCACACAGCCTCTCTAGATCTTGCCAAGGCTTTTGACACTATCCCCCACTCGAATTATAGATAAACTCACTAAACTAGGTATAAATCCCTGTTACAAGATGGGTTGCCAACTGGCTCACTGACAGAACCCACACCGGAAAGTAGCAGACTCCAAATCTGACTTCAGACCAGACCAATGATGGTCTTTGGCTAATGAGGTTCGCAGATGACTGCAAACTAGGAGTCATAATCGAAACTCCTAACGATGTGGACATCCTACAAAAGGGCCTCACTGTGACAGATGCCTGGTGTCAAAGCCATAGCCTCACGCTCAGTGCCAAAAAGTGCATTGTCATCCCCTTTGGTAAAAACTCTGTACCCATGAACTACCACATAGGTGGTAGTCTACTTAACACCGAAAGCGTGATAAGAGAGTTTGGGACACAGGTGGACGGTAGTCTCTCCTTTGATAATCACATCGCCACAGTAGACAGCTGGAAAGGCTGCAGAAATACCTCACAAAGAGGATTACCCGCCTCAAACAGATGCCGTACGCAGACCGTCTCAAAAACTCCAGCTTTACTCCGTCACATATCGCCTACTCAGAGGTGATCTCTGCCTAACATACAAAGCTATGTCAAACCCAGAGCTGTTGGACATGCTCCACTTAAAGAAATCACAATCCCTCCGAGCTACATGCTCTAGGGACCTAAACCTTGTCACGACAATAAACAGAACATGCTAGAGGGATAGATTCATGTCCCTGAGACTTCCCATACCCTGGAACAAACTACCTATCTATATCAAACAAAGCTCCTCATTAGCACTCTTCAAAAAGAATCTTGATGATTGGATGGGAAATAGGAAATTCACCCCGGGGATCACCTCTGTGGCTCTGCTCGACAGGGGCACAGGAAAATAATTTTCTTGGGTGGCGAAAGCCAGGGTACCTTTTTGGTTAGGCTTGTACAGGCCCTAGGGCCAATAGCCTAGTACCTACCTATGAACCTATGTTTATATCACATGGGATCACCCACTACCAACAGTTCAAAAAATAGATGTGAGAAAATCAGATGTAGTAGACCATGAAAAGAAGACAAAAGTAGCATTGATCATTACAATTGATGCACCCAGTGGTTACAGTGTCATACATAGAGAGAGAGACAAAAAGTCATAAAATACCAGGATTTGCAGGTAGAAATGAGGTCAGTGTAGAAGGATACCCAGACAGTTCCAATAGTAGGAGTAATGGGTCTTATAAAAAATAATTTACAGATGTACTTAGGTATGTTACCAATAGGTGCAGCTCCATACGAATTGCAGGCGTCAATTCTAGGCACATTGTGGGTGCTGTGAAGAGCACTTTTGGCTAACATCAAAGATTGAAACAGTACTAATTTCACAAACTTAAATCATACTTTGACTTAGAAATGGGGTCCATTCCCATCATGGTATTAGAAACCCAGAAAATGTGGAGAAATTAAACTGAGGGAGTTATCCTGTATGATGCTAAGGGGAACTAACCAGAGGGGCCATTATACAAGTAGCCTCTTGGGTTACTTATGCCTTGTTGTCATCTCAGCAGTGAGGACATTTATTTTTGTATGCCCTATCCTCACTCCATGGGCACAGGGATGAGCTACTGCATCACCGCAGGGACCCACAATATCTTCCCCATAAAAATGCATGTTCCTGTACAGACAGAAGTGGTATCCAGCCCCTTGAAGAAGGCATCAGAGGAGACAACAGCCCTAGTAGAATGAGCTCTAACAGAAGCAGACAGAGATTTGCCATGAAAAGAAAAACCAACGGAAATTACCTTAGATATCCAGGAGGGTGTGGTTTGCTTAGAAACAGTCAAACCCAAAGACTTGGGATGAAAGGAAACAAAAAGCTGATCAGATTTAAGAATAGTCCTAGTTTTATCCAAATAGTACATGAGCTGGACCCTCTCAGTAGCGGAATGAGGAGAAGGAAAAGAGGAAGGGAGTTGTATTGACTGACTGAAGGACAACTCCATGACTCCCTTAGGTATAAAAGAAGAATTAGTATGAAGGGACACCCTGTCCCTGTGAAAATGCATAAAAAGAGGAATGGCTATAAGGGCCTGGAGCTCAGAAACCTTCCAAGCAGAAGTAAGAGCCAGCAACAGAATAGTGCAATGTTGCAAGGAAACAGAATCTACAGGCTCAAAAGGAGCCTGAGTCAATTTTTACAAAATGAAATTAAGGTCCCAAGGAGGAGGAATGGGCTTTCTTGGAGGCCTCATACGTAGGATGCCTTTAAGAAATTGCTTGACCTCAAAACGAGAAGTCAAAGGCAGACAAGCAGAAATGGCTGACAAATGGGCCTTCACAGAAGAATAGGCCAAGCCAGACTGGAGCAACTCACATAAATTAAGAGAGGACCAGAGGGAACCCCACTAAAAAAGGGTCCTGGTTAAGAGCATGGTACCAGACTGAAAATCTCTTCCACTTGGACAGAATTTTCTGATTGAGGATTTCCTTTCCTCCTGTAAAATCCTGAGAGCATCCTCAGAAAAGAGGTGCCTGATAGGGATCAAAACCCTATCACCCACAATGTCAGTTGCAGAGTAGATAAGTGGGAATGGATGAGAGACCCCTTGTCTTGTGTGAGGAGGTCCAACTGGTGAGGTAACGTGATGATTGCCCCTGGCCCAGATGCGTTAAGAGGGGGAACTGATGCTGTCTTGGCCAAAATGGAGTCACTAGCAAGATTTTTGGGGAGTCCAGCTGAATCTTCTACAGGACTCTTGGAAGTGGAGTAGGAGGAGAGAAAGCATGAAGAAACCTCTCCTTCCACGGAAAGGAGAGGACATCCATTTTTCAGTCCAGATGTCATGGTGCTGTCGAATAGAAGAGAAGAAGCTGCCTATACAGAGGGGAGGCAAAAAGATCTACCTGAGGAATACCTTATTGATGGACAATATCCAGAAACATGTCTGTGTGAAGCATCCATTCATGAGCCTGTGTTTTGGACATGCTCAGAGAGTCTGCCACAAGACTCTGCTCTGAAGGAATGTATACTGCCTGAAGAGTTAACTGATAACTGAGAGCTACCTCCCAGTCCTGAAGTGCCATCCTGCAGAGGAGGTAAAATTTCATGCCCCCACCCCGCTTGTTGACATACCACATCACTATAGTGTTGTCTGTGTACACCTTCAAGGGGCCTGGATACAACATGGGATGAAAAGCCTGAAGGGCCAGAATCAGAGCTGTCATCCATTTGATAGGTCTGACTTCTGATGGGGAGGCCAAATACCCTGAACTTTCAGGTGACCAAGAGATTCCCCCCACCCCATGTCTGAGGCATTGGTGAACAGCTCTTGAGAAGGGATTGGAGGCTGAAAGAGCCAGCCTGGGTTGAGCGTGAACTGTTGAATCCATCATTCACATTCCTTCTTGAGAAAGGGAAGAAGAGGAACACTGAAATTCAGAGGTTGAAGATGCTGCAGCCAAACTGACTTGTGGTACCATTGAAGCTTCCACATATGAAGTCTGGCAAGAGGAAGCATTGGAATAGAAGATGCCATGAATCCCAGTGCCTGAAGAAACTCTGGCTGGCATGGCAGTCAGGGGAAGAAGAGACTGAAAGAAGACTGTCAACAGCAGTACTTTTGGAGGCAGAAGAAAGGCCAGCATTGGCAACATCTGAATCCTACAACCCAGATACAAATGTTCCTGAGTGGGAGACAGGATAGACTTTTGGAAGTTGATAGTAAACCCCAGACTTTGAAAAAGAGAGATGATGCTCTGAAGATCCCTGTAATAAAGGAATGGGAGAAGGTGCCTGATGCAACAGGTCATCTAGATAAAGAAATATCTGAATGCCTTGGAGCCTGCAGAAGGCAGTCACAAGAGGCAGGCATTTTATGAATACCCTTGTGGCAGTATAGAGGCAAAAAGGCAAATCAGAGAACTGAAAATGAGAGGAAGACACAGAGAAATGTAAAAACTTCCTGAAGAGAGGGTGTATGCAGATATGAAGGTAAGCATCTTTCAGATCCAAGAACACCAGAAAAACCTGGGGTAATAAAAGAGGAAACAGAGTTTTGAAGAGTAAGCATCCAAAAAGAAGGGATATTGAGAAAGGTGTTGCGCTGTGAGAGATCCAGAATAGGTCTCCAAGTGCTCTTCTTTTGAGGAACCAGGAACATCCTGGAATAAAAACTCTGTCCAACTTTGGAAGGTGGGGCAGGTTGAATGGTCCCTTGGTTCAACAGGGACCCTAAGAACTCTGGGAAATGGGGAAGTTGCTCTAGAGGAGGTTGAGGAATCCCAGAAAAAGGAGGGAGAGATTTCCATAGCATGAAGTAACCCTGACTGATGATAGAATCCAAGAGCCTGAAGTGATGAGACGCCAAATTGGAAGACAATGGGGAAGCTGAAGAGTTAAAGGAACCTAGTCTAAACTTGTCAAAGAGAAATAGGCTTATCAGATAAAGGAGGCTTCTGGGTCACAGAAATCTGAGATACCTTAGCAGAAGGGGGTCCACCTGGTGGGGTTGTCTGCAAACAAAAGCAGAGCTGAAAAGATAATTCCTCTGGAACTTAGGGATAGGAGAGGCAAAAATGTTTAAGGTTTTGCAAGACTTTGCCTTTCTCTTGAAGAGACTTAAGTTAGCAGCTGCAGTCCCAAAAATATGAGTATTATCCAAAGCCATCCCAAAAAGATGAATATTATCCAAAGTGGCATCCAACAACTTGACCTTAATGCTCTCAGGAAGAGACTGGATGCAAAGCCAAGAATAATGCCTCATGATAGACCCAAATGCCACAGCCCTAGAAGAGGCATCAGCAGCATCGTAGTTACACTTAAAAGAGTGGCAAGTCACTTGAGAAGTAGGACCTAATGAAGATAACTACCAGCGGCTCTTTTGTTCCCTCTTGGAGATCACTTCTTTATCCTGGTAATCAATGTTTTTGTTTCTGTTTTGTAACTTGCGGCAAACATTGAATAAACTGTCTAGTTAAGGTACGCAAACCACAGGGTGTTGTATATGCCTGTTTGCCCCCCTTAAAGGGGCTGTAACTCAATGTGAAATGCACACCCATGTAGCCAGCTGACCCAAGTTAGTGTTTTTATATGCAAACAGTATCAGTGGAAGTACTAATAAGGTGTAGCCAATGCCATATGTACTGCCTTATTTTATAATTATAGCGATAGTGTTTTTTTTTTCAGTTTGATACTATTTTGGCCATATCTTAGCCGATTTTTTTCCATTACAGTTGGCATTTACGACTCTACTGTATTGTGCAGTTACTGTTAGACTATTCTTGTATAGTTCATAAGTTACATGTTAGATATTCCTATGTACTTAACTTTGCTTTGTATAGTAGACTATTTATGATTGTTTTTTCTTTGTCTACTCACGCCAAACCCTGTCCCTCAAACCTTGAGCTTGGGGAACTTGTATTAGGCTGGGCTGTAGAGTGATTGTGTTTTTCTTAAATAATACACTGCCATACTGCATTTTTCCATAGCTTGGGCTGTAGAGCGACTAAACTGTCTTACTTGAAATGTATTACACTGTAATGCGAGTGTTTTTTTACTCGTGTCTTATACTGCTAACCTTGCATTTTTTTCCTTCTAAAGCTTGGACTGTAGAGTGACTAAATTGATGTAATAGAGTTTCTTATACTGCCTACCTGTGCATTATACTTTAGGCATATCTTCTGCTTTTCTACTACTACCTCTTTGAACCTACTCTCCCAACTATTTCTACCCTTCACCTACTTTCTATCTCTTGTCTTTTCCTACTTACTGTATGCCTATAGACAGTCCTCCTCCTCTGACTATTGCCTAACTTCCACCTTATCTTCTTATCTCTTTACTCGTAGCTCTTAAATAACCTAACCACTGTATCTCTCTTTTCTTACAGTAATCCACTCCAGATGCTCCCCCTGCCAATATAATTAAAAGAACTACCTCCTGCTTAACCTAGAAGACTCCCTGAACTTGCCTGCTAGCTGGGGTCACCTTGAAAGCTGCTACTGTGAGGACTCCCTAATACAATTTTTTGTGAATGTATGTAGCCAAAAGAAACTATCTATAGACTAGCTAATTAAGCTACTTCTTAATACCCATGTTATGCTTGTCTGCCCTCCCAAGTGTGTGTCTTTAGCAGCCTACCGGAGACTGCTTGCTACTCTCCCCCCTCCAGACTCTAAACCCTGAATAATTCATTTACTACAAAGACTTACTTAACTCTTCTGCTTGCTATCCTTCTTATGCCACTAGGTGGCAGCATCTGCCAACAAAATAACTAGTACTACACTGTTCTCCAGAGGTCTTTAGTACCTAAAACTGGCTGAACTTTTTTTCATATACATACTCTCTATCTCCTTAACTGTTACTCCCTCCTTGCTAAAATACAAACATTTTTCCAGCTTGTTAACAAAGTTTTTCTCCCCTTACAGTTCTTCATTAAAATACCCACTTACCTAAGTATTGTACTATAGTTGCTGATACTGTTTCTGCTGCACTCTTTTCACCTGTTGGATTCCTACTCCGTTCACCCTACGGCTCACTCCACTCCCCTACCCTGCCCCACAAATTCCACCCACCCCCAGTGCTCCTATATTTATTGTAAAGACACACACACACCCCTCTTACAACTACCAGTCAGATCTTCCTCCGGTTTTTTAAGACCACTCCCACTCCTACACCACACCATCCTACTATCATACATTCTCCTCCATACCTCTCACCCTTTAACCTCATTTATTAACAAAACCCTATATGTACCAACATCTTGCAACAGCCACCTAAACATACCTCTACCCACCATCACCTCCACCACACCTACTTTTTCCCCTCTCTTCTCAATCAAACTCCATTCTATATTCTTTCCTAAATCTTATCTCACTATGTATACCTTAATGCACACTAGCCTTCTACTACTTCAACTAATCCTCTTGCATCATCTCACTGCACCCTATGCACCATTACCCTCCTTCCATAAACATCCCACCAACCCACTCCCAAATGATCAACCTAACTCAGAAATTGACTTCATCATCTCTCCCTCTTTCCTACCCTTAAACTTTCAACTCCCTAAAATAAAAATACCTCCTTCATACTCCCTAACTCAAAAAAAAAAGACAAAGTTTATTAGATACTACCCATTCACATCAAAATAAAAAAAGTTTCCCCACTACTATACTTATAGCAGGTAATATTCATCCAAACCTGAACCTTACCTGTAGTACAAACACTCCTCCACTTCAGCCCCTTAAACTACTCCCCAAAAACAAATCTCCTTCTATTCTATTAATACCAGAAGTATTGTCAACAAACTTAGTCATTTCCATGCTTGGATAGGAAATCATACCCCTGATGTCATTGCAGTAACTGAAACCTGGCTTAAACCCCACAACCTAGATAAAGATACCCCCCCAGCTATAACATGATTCACCTAGACCGAATGAACAAAGGGTGGTGGAGTTGCCATAGTCTATTCTAGTAATCTCACTATTTCTCTCATCACACAGTCAAAGCCATCCTTCTCCCCAGCAGAAACACTGGCAGTTAACCTTAAACTAAACAACTACACTACAATCGCTATAGTAGCCACCTACATTCCACCAGGAGAAAAATATTCCAATACCGGAAAACATTCTCTCCTATTTGTCCTTGAATATCCCAAATGAAACAGTCCTCCTTGGTGACATAAACATCAATTGGCTAACCCTTAATAACCCTGGATCCATGCACAATATTGATCTATATGGATTTACCCAGCTAATTACTAAGCCAACACACTTTAACAACACCCACACTACAAATACCCTCATAGATTGGATACTTGTCTCAGCTCCATCCAAATATCACAATCCTGAAACTCTCCCTGATTCCCTGAGTGACCACTCACCCATAAAAGTGCTAAGATATACTAGTCACCCCCCAAAACCACAGAAATGTTTTACTAGGTATAATCTCTCCAGTTTTAACCCTGAAATTTTTAACAGTATAATATCTAGAGTAAACTGGGACTTCTTCGCTCAGCTTTCTTTAGATGAGGCTGTCATTGCTTTCAACTCTACTTTTCTGGATATCGTTAACTCACTAGGCCCACCTTGTAAAATCAGGACAAAAGCTAAAATATCTCCTTGGCTAACAAAAAACACAAGAACTCTAATGAAGTCTAGAGATAAGTCCTGGAAAAAAATGGCTACAAACAAAAAATCCTTAGATCTACAAAGATACAAAGAATAAAGAAACCAGGTCAAAAGACTAATCAACAAAGGCAAAAAATAATTCTACTATAACCCCCCTACAACACTAAAATCAGACCCAAAAAAATTCTGGCACACAATCAATCAAATGCTCCATCTAGGAAACCCTACCTCACCCAGCCCTACCCCAGAAAAGACACCAGTAGAAACAGCCAACACCTTTCAACACTTACTTTGTGGAATCAATATCAAATCTCTTTAACTCAAGCAGCTCCAATACAAAAACCCCCCACAAACCCAGCTTTCTCTTCAACAACAGCTCCTTCCAAAATCTTTTCTCTCAAGCCCATCCCCACAACACACATCCGTACCTTACTCTCCAAATTTAAACCCTGCTCTGTATCTGCAGATAACATCCCATCCTACTTTCTCAAGTCAGCTGCCCACTCACTTGCCTATCCTATCTCTATCCTCATAAACCATTCCATCTCAGAATCTAAAGTACCTTCCATCTGGAAACACTTTTACACCATACCTATCCACAAAGGAGGTAACTCTACTGAAATCTCTAACTTTAGGCCTATTGCTATCCTCTCCCCTCTATCTAAAGTTCTTGAAAAGTGCATTCATATTCAAGTCATGGATCATCTCTCTCAGGAAAACCTACTTACACCTACTCAACATGGTTTTTGACCAAAGCATAGTACCTATATGGCACTCCTATCCTTTCTGAATACTATTTCCCTGGCCAGAGATGACCATAAACTTATCTCCTGTCTCTTCCTTGACCTCTCTAAGGCCTTCAATACCATCTCTCACTCTCTACTATTAAACAAACTGTCCAAGCTCAATTTCTCTCCTGTTACAGTGGCATGGTTTGAAAGCTATCTAAAAGATAGATTCCAATCTGTAAAATGGGATACTACTCTATCTACTCCACTACAAATACAAATGGGAGTCCCTCAAGGATCCATTTTAGGGCCATTACTTTGCAACATCTTCACAAACTTGCTTTATGCCTCCTGCCCACTCTCCTGTATTATACAATATGCTGATGACTCTTCTGTCCTAACTTTAACAAACTCTCACTCAGAACTCTTAACAGCTACCCAGTCATCCTTTAACTCTGTAGAAACATGGCTCTCCAACAACCAACTCATCCTAAACCCTAAAAAAACAAAACTCCTACTCTTCCTCCCTAAAACAGCTAACCACATTAAGACCTCCTTCACTATCCAGTCACTCAATAAGACACCACTCGTAGCCGAATCAAGCTCAAAACTCCATGGTATTACAATCAGTGACCAACTAAAATTTGATCTCCACATAAATAATTGTATCAGGAAAACCCACCTTAAGCTAGGTCTACTATATAGATATAACAAATTTCTAACTCAGGAAGCCAGGATAGCCCTCACTCATGCCTATCTTCTTCCCTGCTTAACATATTTCTCTCAAATTCTTACTAACCTCAACGCCTCTCTCATTGCTAGACTTCAGACTGCATATCACAAAATAGCTAGATTTGCAACCCAACAACCCTACAGATCTCACCACTGTCTCTCACTAAGACACTTAAACTGTCTCGAACTGCCCCAACTCCTCCTCCTCTCTAAGCTCCAAACCATACATTCAATCCTATGTCAGCCATCTTTCTGTCCAGCCTTACACTCTGTCATCTCCCACTATGCTCCTACAAGAAACCTCTGTAGCTCTTCCCAAGACCTTCTAAAAATCTACAAGCCCAAATCTAAAGCAGGACAAAATGTATATAGCTACCATCTCTCTATTGAATGGAACAAACTTCCCCTCAAGATTCGAACACAGGCACACCCCAAGCAGTTTAAGCTAACACTAAAGGAATATTTCAGTAAGAAATGGATCTGCCAGTACTCAAACCCTCCTTGAAAACTTTCCATTCTCAACTTTTCCCAATCAATGTATTTCTCTCTGTAATACTCAAATAACTTCTGGTCAGATTTGCAAAAAAAAAAAATTCACACACCTGATTTTTGTATTTTATATTCCTTTCTACTTGCATAATATACGCGCAACCTATTGTTAATCTGTATAAAATCTGTATTAAATACTTAATGTATATTTGTATGTACCCAAGCTTTTTTCCCCAGGCCTCTGCTGAATAAGGGCTTCGGCTCAGTCAGACATTCCCGGTCAACAAATGTAAAATAAATAAATAAATAAGGCAGAGGATTTGCCATCAGAATGAGGGAGGGCAGAGATACCTGGAATGGAAAAGCCTGAGCAATCAAGGCCAGAACATACTTAGTCATAAGGGTTTGATAATTAATAATTAATGGCCCTAAAGGCCAAAGTCGAAACAGTGTACACTTTCTTCCCAATCCTCTCCATTGTCCTGCTATCCTTGTCAGAAGTAAACGTTTGGAAGAGGACAAAAGTTTAGAAGGTTTGTCAGAAGAGATTGACACCACAGCAGGGTCCGCAGAAGGATATTTAAATAAAAAAAGACAATTCTCAGGAGGCTTATAGAACCTATCAGGTTTCTTAGGAGCAGCGGGCTGAGAATCTGGGGACTTGGAAGCAGCAATGACAGTATCTAACAAGGCAGCCAACACAGGAGGAACTGCCAGTGGTTTAGGAGTATCCACCTGAAGCAATTCATAATATGTTCTCTGAATATCCACCCCTTAAAAAGAATCCCACTTAAAGAATTCCATCTTCCTAGCAATTGTGACTCTAAAGGATATTTCCTCGAAAGGACATTCAGGGTAAACAGACTTCTCAACATCAGAACCATAAGCCAAAGGCAAAATAATCTGTGAAGAATAGAACAAAGACCCAGACAGGGAATCTTCTTCCAAAGAATCTGTGTTCCTAAACTGTTTAGAAGGGGGTAGGGGTAGAGATCCAAGGAGGATCAGATACTGAAACCCATTGATGAGGCTTTAGATCCAGTAAGTCAGGACATTTCCTCGAAAGGACATTCAGGGTAAACAGACTTCTCAACATCAGAACCATAAGCCAAAGGCAAAATCATCTGTGAAGAATAGAACAAAGACCCAGACAGGGAATCTTCTTCCAAAGAATCTGTGTTCCTAAACTGTTTAGAAGGGGGTAGGGGTAGAGATCCAAGGAGGATCAGATACTGAAACCCATTGATGAGGCTTTAGATCCAGTAAGTCAGAGAACAAGCCCAGAGTAAACTCCTGCTATTCCCTGTAAGGATCCACAGTGTCGCTTGCCTCATGCATTCAAAAGAGATGATGAAATGGTGTATGGGTTCATTATATTCATTGCACATAAACATTATCAGGAACTGTAAGCAGAACATGCATTTAAGCTAACAGATTCACTCATTACTTCAGAGACACTCGCATGTGCATCTCCATTCATGACTGCATTCATTCTGGCTGACTGTACAAAATGGTACTGTTCTTGCATGTGCTCAGTATTTATATGCAAGTGCTATCTAGCTACAGTGGCTGATTAGGAACATTACACATAATATTCTACATCCTCCTTCTTTGATTTGTTCGCCATGCAAAAGGAGAACAAGACAGTCTACATGCTAGATAACATTTCAGTATTAATAACAAGTCAGAACTCATGTCCAAGTCACTGTGTATTTTGGATTGGGTCTGGAAATTCTACCTGATCTGTTTACATAAAAACTTTGACTGGATTTAGCAACACGGACAGTCTCTGGGAAATTCTCCTCAATAGGAACTTCGGGGATTGCATCAGGATTATTTGAGGTAATTACACTGTATTCTAAACTCCGAACAAGTGTAGGGTCACTCTGAGAAAGAGAGTCTTTGGCACAGGCAATCTGCTGCATCACTGGTTTAGAGACTGGAAGTATGTTTTCAATTCCTTCTGTTTAGAGACTGGAAGTATATGTCTTCAATTCCTTCTGAAACCCATTCCTTCTGATTGAACAATATAAGATCTCAGTTCTTCATAAATATTTTTGATAATGCTTGCTCGATTATATCCTTTAGATGTTTGCATCGATCTCTCCTTGTCTTAATGGTCTAACAGGTTTGCTAGATTTGTCGTAGTACAACAGATTTGACTGGAACTGCAGTTTTTTCAAAAGTTGAGTGGTGACCACTCTGCTGTTCTTACCATTTGGGATCAATAGTTGTTTACTAAGTGGCAAGGTTGTTCTTGTCTGTGTAGACATTAATCTCTGTGCAGGTGAACCAAGCAAGTTATCTCGGGGAATTTTTCTGAGATTGAGTAGGCTAAGAGAAACATCTGTACCAAGTCTCTCGGATTTCTCTGACAAACATTTTGCACTTTGAACTGCATGCTCAGCTAATCCATTGGACTGTGGATACTCAGGACTACTAGTAACATGGACAAAATCCCAAGACTCAGCAAATTTCTTGAGTTGCTGACTTGTAAACTGTGTACCATTGTCAAAACCCACTTTGTGTGAACTACCATGGACAGAATAATGTCTCTTCAATTTTGTAATGACAGTGCTAGATATTAAGTTAGGAAGAAAGATGATTTCAAACCAAGTTTGAGTATTAGTCTCCTAATACTAAGTAATGCTGACCATTCCATTTGAAAATATCAGTAGCAACCATCGGCCATGGTAATTCAGGAATCTGGTTTAGCTGAAGTGGTTCTTTTTGTTAGCGTGATTTAGTACTATTGCTAATAGAACATGCTAGAGTTTCTTTCTCTTATCTTTTGACATAGGACAAAATACTATGTGTCTTGCCCTTTTTTGATGGAGTCAGTACCCAGGTGACTACAATAAAAATCTGGATATATTCCTGTTGTAATGCTGAAGGAATTACCACTTTAGGACCTTCCATGATGATTCCATCTTCCATCATGAGCTCATCTGGGTAAGGAAAATACTTCTGTATGTCAAGTGGTAAACTAGCTTGTCGCACTGGCCATCCTTGACTGATAAAATGTTTTAGGTTCTGAAGAACAGGGTCTAAAGCTGTGTGTTCATCAAGAAGTGATGAGGAAAAATGTTTGACTTCCATAACTTCAAAGTCTGCTTTCTCATTATGCTGTTCTGTTGTTTGCCTGGGCACTCTTGACAAAGCATCTGCAAGGTAGAGATATTTGCCTTTTGTATAAACAATATTGAAATTGTAATTTTAAAATTTAAACATCATGCATAGCAGAAGTGCTGGGGCTGAATGTATTGGCTTTTTTTTAGGATTGTCACTAGAGGTTGGTTTTCAGTCTCTGAATAGGTTTGCCATAAATATAATCATGGAACTTCGAACATGCGAACACAGCTGCCAAAAGCTCTTTTTCAATTTGCGCATACTGCATCTCAGTTTGGGTTGACGTTCTGGATGCATAGACAAATAATATACCTTCTTGAAGAAGTGTTGCACCAAGACCATACTTAGAGGCATCCCATGAAAGAGTTACTGGTTTGTGAACATCATAATATCTCAATGTGGGTGGACTGGCAGTGTTCTGTTTCAGAACATCAAATGCTCTTTGGTGGTGTTCTAACCAGGACAATTTTACATTTTTGTGTGTTAACTCTCGTGGTGCTGAAAGCTCACTCAGTTCTGGGATGAACTTTCCTAAATAGCTGATCATACCTAGAAGACGTTGCAAAGATGTGACATTCTCTGAAACTGGCATCTCAAGAATAGCTGCTTGCTTAGACGGATCTGGTTGTAAGCCAGAACTAGTAAACAAATGACCGACATAAGGAACTTCTTTCAGTTTGAATTTACATTTCTGACGATTCATTTTAAGACTCACTTCAAGTGCATGGTCTAGAATTTTCTTAAGGTTTCTATCATGTTCGTCTTCACCATTGCCCCCTACAGTAATGTTGTGTACTATGATAACTCATGGATAACCTGAAAAAATTTGTTCCATTGCACATTGAAATACTTCACTGGCAGAATTTATACCGAATGGTATTCTCCAGAATCTGTATTTTACAAATGGTTTACTAAACATAGTTAACAATGAAGATTTGTGATCCAGTGAAATCTACCAAAATGAAATTTTTGCATCTAAAACTGAAAAAAATAGTAGCTTTTGGCATAAGAGCTGCTGCTACGTCTACTGTGTGCATCAGATGATGAGGATATTTAAGTGCTTTGTTTAAAATTCTGGGATCAATTCATAATTGAATATCATCTGAGCTTTTCTTCTGAGCTACAACCATGGAGGATACCCATTCAGTGGGTTCTTTTACTGGAGTAAGGACACCTAAATTCACCATTTTGTCATGTGCTGTTTTCACTTTGCTCTGCATTGCTACTGAAACCTTCCTGACTGGTCTGACAATTGGGCTTACTTCATGGTTTAACTTCATGGAATATGCGACTGGCAGTTTGCCAAGCTCATCTTGGACAGTAGCATATTCACAAAAAATATTCTGTGTAAAACTATTGCGGTTGTTCAGATTGATATGGTGGACTTCCTCATTAAATGAAATCAGTCCCATTCTTAAACTGTCTTTGAGGCCTAACTGTGAAAGCTGCCAGCCTAGCTAGATAGAATTTTGTAAATAATTCTAGGTCGTTGTAAATATTAATATGGTCCACAGGCTTGTTTTACAAATGTAAGAAAACTGTTATGTGCTGAGCTTCAAAAATGTAACCACAGTGCACCCTGCTGGAAGAAAGTTGATAAGTAAAGAATTTTATGGCTGTGTGATCTCAAGCTAGGAGACAGGATGTCTGCAGCTGGAAATTCTTTCTATTGTCTTAACACAGAGCTAATTATTAGGTTTCACATGTAAAGTGTATGTTATTGCTTTTGGTCAGGAATGTATTCAGTACAGCAACAAAACGTTCAAACCAACTAGCAACAATAGCATTTGAACTGGCGGCAAAAGAAGTTCTGGGTAGGTGTATCCGTATGTCCCTTTTATGCCCTATATTCTGTGTGGGGAGCATAAAAGTAACGTATGGCACAGACAAGATCTTTTTCAAGCTTATTTACACTGGCCGAGTGACAGGCTGCCCGGGAAGTAATTCCTTATTTACCGAATACTGCAACAGGGATATGGAAGGACATCTCAGTATTCTTTGAAAATGTACAGAAACTCAACAGTCTTTGAAAATGCACTGATACTCAGCACTACTTGATGACATTTTGGTAGTGGGTGTAGAGGATTCAGGCTCCAGCCTCCTGTAGTCAAGGTACAAGGTTTGAGTATGAATAAGTTAAGTGGGGCATTTTACACAGACACACAGACACAGACACACCTCTTCTAACCTGTGTATTTGCTTATCATTCCAGACTGTAAGTTCTCAGTGCTTGCTTGTTATAAATAACACACACACACACACACACACACACACACACACACACCTCTTTTAACCTGTGTATTTGCTTATCATTCCAGACTGTAAGTTCTCAGTGCTTGCTTGTTATAAATACCACACACACACACACACACACACACACACACACCTCTTCTAACCTGTGTATTTGCTTATCATTCCAGACTGTAAGTTCTCAGTGCTTGCTTGTTATAAATACCACACTCTGCACCAAAGTGCCATGTGTGTATCTGACCCATAGACACTACTAAGGTCGCATACAGAGTGTGCCCTTTAAGAAGAAATGCATTGCAAATGCAAAGTATGTTCCTAAATAAGAAATGTAAATTTTGTGACAGACACCTGGCCAATGGGCCCACTAAAAGTTAGCACTGATTCCCCCCAAGCGAGTGAGCCTTAGGCAACTGCCTAGGTCGTCTAGTGCTGGATCTGGCTCAGACATTAGTACCCGTTATCTCTTAATAAGCTTTGTTTATATGAACACAAGATAATTGTCTGCTTTCAGGATTTGCAGATTACTGCTTGAAAATTATTTGATGTGAGCATGGCCACATCTTTTTTCAGTGAGAGCTGAGCTTCCCCAAAGAAGGCCTAGTGCTGTTAAGTAAAGATACTAACTTCATTACCTTGTGACTTCTGGCATTTAACCATGCATGATATAAAATGTTTTAACACTAAGTAAAACTTTGTCCTTTGCTTTCAAGAAGAACAACAGCCTATATTTTTCTTTGATATCTATTCCAGGTGCAGTGGCAGATAAGTCTTGGCAGGGTTTCATAGATATAAAAATGTCTACTTGCTATAGGAATATATTTGTATCAATTTCTAGGAACGGAAAGCATTTATTTTGTTTTTACACCAGTGCTGTTGTGTGTCCCATATGTATGAGTGATACCAACCTAAACTGAAACCAGCTTACGTTTTCCCTACACAGAAGGTGCTGGGACAATTCTTCCACTGCTCTGACCTTTTTTGGGGTATACATTGGGCTGGTATATGTGTATAGAAAGCAAACACAGTCGAAAACTCATGATGCTACACCGCTGTTCCAATTCCAAAAGACTTGCTGTCAGTGTAAGTGACTCACTCCAGTGAAAGGCCTTACTATAAAGCAGGCTTACTCCTGAGTAAGTCACTTATGGCAAGAGCAAGTCTGGTGGAAAAGGGGACATAAGTAACAAGGTACTGTAAACTGTCAGTAATGCTGTTAAGCAGGATGACTATGAAATAGGTATGTTCTGCATATAATACATTACACTATGCCAACAAACTACAACATAAAAATTGTATGCTTGACAATATTGAGCCTGTTTAATTTTTTGTTTCATTAACTAGACAACTATAATTTACAGGCATACCCCAGGGAAATGGGCAGAAAGTACATTTACTAGTGTTTATTTTCCCCAAGATTTATGTCTGTGTTTAACAGAATTATTAAAAATATTGGTAGCATTTGTTTTATTTATTGCTTGTATTATCTTTATCTGTTTCTGAGCAACTCTTAATATAGGTTTAAGGCATTATTTAAATTGTGTATAATAGCTCTGTCTGTTTACTGCCTACCATTTTGATATGACATGTCTGCAGGATGGTTCCCTTATGAATAGAAGCATGACTGCTATTGTAATCCGTATTTCTAGCTGACACTATGCTGTACTGTGATGAACCTGAGAGCATGCATACTTTGTAGTATGAATAGAAGCATTACCGCTGTTGTGATCTGTATTTGTAGCAGACACCATGCTGCGCTGCACTGTGATGAACTAGAGAGCATGCATACTGTGTAGTATGAATAGAAGCATTACCGCTAGTTTGATCCATATTTGTAGCCGACACTACACTGAACTGTAGTGTGATGAACCAGAGAGTGTGCATACTGTGTAGTATGAATAGAAGCATTACTGCTGTTGTGATCTGTATTGGTAGCTGATGCCATGCTGCATTGTACTGTGATAAACAAGAGTGGTAAGTATTTATAGCCAACACCACGCTGCAATGTACTGTTGTTTTGTTAGTTTTGTTTCCAGTAACTGGGAGATGTATGGGAACAAAAATGACTGATCTTTCAAAAACAGCTAATTGTGCAAAAATAAGAAATAAAATTCTTGACGAATAAAAAAGTGACATATGCAGCTGGGCAGAAGAGAAAACAGGAAACCGAATCCTTGTAACAGTAATACAGATAGGAAGATGTTAACATCTGTCATTAACTAGAGTACAGACACATAGCAGTCACATTAGGGAGTATTTGAGAAAGAGAATAGATACTGATGTTAGAGTACAGACACATAGCAGTCACATTAGGGAGTATTTGAGAAAGAGAATAGATACTGATGTTATCGTAACACTGATGATGTATCAATAAGATTTGTAAGTGTCATTCAGCCACTGATAGTAGCAGCTGATTTCCTACAATAATGGGGTGTGCAGTACTGCTACATATAGCTTGCATGCACCACCATGACAGCTCATTTAGTGGCTACTGTCATTTTTCTTTAAGGCTACTAAAGTGTCATTGAAGCATCAAAAGTGCATTGAAACAGGACAATTTTATTCTGCATGTGTACCTCCAAAAAATGGTCACACAACTGTATTTACAGTTCTGCACACCCACTCAGTTCTACACCTTCCTAATCCAAAAGCAAGTACTACATACTAAAGTAGAATCACCAGGACACACTAGTGTCAAACACTAATATATCTATGCCTGGCTGCCTGATGTATAGGGATACAGCCATGACTACGATATAGGCAAAGTGATAAGCTTTCACTCTGTGGTCTTGTCATTGGATGGGCTGAAAGGCAAAGGAAGGGGTGGAATCTACTCACCTGACTCATTGGGGAGAGTGGGATGTGCATGCTTAAGGGGCACATGCTCAAGGCACAGGTTTTCAAGTGGTAACCCTCAATGCTGCCTGAGATGTTTGGTGGTCTTTAAGTGGTGTGATATCCTTGGTACTTAGTATTTTTTTGTATTGGTGTCTAATATCAGTGGTATTCTATGATTCTGCGAGTGATTTGATATCCTTGTTACATCGAGGTTCTGTCTGTGGTCTGAATCATTGTTACTAGGTTGTTCTGTCAATGGTTTGATATCTTTGGTACTTGATAGCTCTTTGTGTTTTCTGATGCCATTGTTAATAGGTGGTTCTGTGAATGGTCGTTACTCCATTGTTCTATAAATGATCTGATATACCTGGTACTCAGTGGTCCAGCCAGTAATCTGATATCCTTGATACTCAATGGTCTTTTGAGTAGTCAGACACCCTTGGTTTTCTGGGTCTTTGTCAGTGATCTGATATCATTGGCACTCAGTAGTTCTATGAGTTGGCTGTGTAAGGTGGTTCACACAGCCTATCTAGATCTTGCCAAGGCTTTCGACACCGTCCCCCACTCTGGAATTATAGATAAGTTCACTAAACTAGGTATAAATCCCTATGTCACAAGATGGGTTGCCAGTTGGCTCACTGACAGAACCCACACTGTGAAAGTAGCAGACTCCAACTCCGACTTCAGACCAGTGACAAGTGGAGTACCAGAGGGTTCAGTCCTGGGTCCTCTCCTGTTTGGTATCTACTTCTCTGAAGTACAGGCTAACACAGAAGGTCTTTGGCTAATGAAGTTCGCAGATGACTGCAAACTAGGAGCCATAATTGAAACTCCTAACGATGTGGCCATCCTACAAAAGGTCCTCACTGAGACAGATGCCTGGTGTCAAAGCCATGGCCTCAAGCTGAATGCCAAAAAGTGCATTGTCATGCCCTTTGGTAAAAACTTTGTACCCATGAACTGCAACATAGGCGGTAGGATACTTAACACCGAAAGTGTGATAAGAGATCTTGGGACACAGGTGGACAGTAGTCTCTCCTTTGATAATCACATCGCCACAGTAGTCAGGAAACCCTTCTACGTGGCACACCTCATCACAAAAGGTTTCTCATCCAGAAAAAAAGAGGTCATTGTTCCCCTCTACTCATCACTCATTAGACCCATTATAGAGTACAACGCCTCTTTTGGTATGTACCTCACAAGACCTCTACAACTGGAAAGGCCGCAGAAATACCTCACAAAGAGGATTACCTGCCTCAAACAGATGCCCTACGCAGACCGTCTCAAAAAACTCCAGCTTTACTCCATTGCATATTACCTACTCAGAGGTGATCTCTGCCTAACATACAAAGCTGTGTCAAACCCAGAGCTGTTGGACATGCTCCACTTAAAGAAATCCCAATCCCTCCGAGCTACACGCTCTAGGGACCTAAACCTTGTCACCACAATAAACAGAACATGCCAAAGGGATAGATTCCTGTCCCAGAGACTTCCCATACTCTGGAATAAACTACCTATCTATATCAAACAAAGCTCATCATTAGCACTCTTCAAGAAAAATCTTGATGATTGGATGGGAAATAGGAAATTCACCCCGGGGATCACCTTGGTGGCTCTGCTCGACAGTGGCACAGGAAAATAATTTTCTTGGGTGGCAAAAGCCAGGGTACCTTTTTGGCTGGGCTTGTATAGGTCCCAGGTCCGATAGCCTAGTAACCTATCTATGTCTTTGATACTTCTGATATCCTGACTCCATTTTGGCTATCAGCACACAGTCTCTGGATTTGGAGATAGAGTTGTGATTACTGCATGCTTGAGACTGTTTGATTAGATGGGCTATTTAGTAGAGAGGGATAGCTCCAAGTCACTCACATAGATATTGTCCTGGAGTCTCTTTTACTGTTTTCCTTAGGCTATGCTCTCAAGCTCTCGCTTGGTTCCCCCTAACGTTAACTAGTGATTCACCTTTTTCAGTCCATCTTCTTATTGGCTCACTTGTTGTTTCAACCCATAGACTTTGTCTTACATTTTTGTCACTGAGAGTGACATTCCATCAGTGATTGAGGGCTCTAACCGGTTTATGAGCTTTCCCAATTATGTGGGGGATGGGTTTTCTTTAGTACAGATGATCATCTAAAGTTGTACACTAGACATTGGCACAGCATGAGTTTAAAGTGGTAATATTCACACATGTAAGGCTTTTTGCTCTCAGTTTTAGGTTGGCTCTGCCTAACACAAATAATTAGTCTATTTGACACAACACTTTGTACATACACAATCTTGTTTGGCCCCTCTTAGTTTTATGTACGGTAGAGAGATGAGTCACTTGATCAAGATGACAAAGTTCACAGTACACCCCCCTGGGCCAAGCAATATGTGACATTTACAGTGATGAACTTGCTTTTCATAGCTACAATTGGTTTACTTGTTATACTTTTTGATTAGCGCTTACTACAGTACTTTCACCTAATTAGTTTTGCTTTCTTAGAGTGGTGGATAATAGGGCTGGCAGTTATCACTGCCACCTGTTTCAACCTGGTTTAGACTGTATGTACATTTTTCTGTATTAATATGCCTTATCCTCTAACCATTGTTTGGTTTTCATTTAGGGGTGGTCTATGTCCCATTCTATTCCTACCTTTATTGACTAGAGCTAGATGCCTTGCATCTTTGAATTTACAACTGTTTCTCCCTCCAGTCAACAAGTCACTGAGATATTATTTTTTCAGCCCATTAGAGCAAGTGTTTTTTTTTCTCTGTTTAAGTTTCTCACTGGAGGATTAGTAATGAGTTTTTTCTTCGAATACTACAATGGTAGCACAGTTTTCCTTGAGTCATGGACATGACCTACCACTGTAATTGTTCAAAGATATAGCCTTCTTCTAGATGTTTGGGATTTACTAGTAGTTTTCTGGTTGGCTCTGCTTTTATTTGGGCCCCCTACTGATAGTGTTTTAACATCAACATCATTCAAGTCACCATTGGCAATTTGTGATTTCTGTTTGTTTACATATCCCGCCTGCAGATTTCCCAAACATTTTGGTAGGAAAGCTTTATAACCTCCAACCTATATAACATGCCCTTTCTGGGTGATGAGTGGACCCCTTCCACCCATTACAGCTGTCCTGTTCTTCAGTGATTACCAGCCATAGCATTTACAGAGCACTTAAGCAAAGTCTGTTTCTTCAAGGGTAAAACTGGGCTTCTGATGCACTGACTGAGACTTTTTTTTCAGATAGGGATCCCCTGCATCAGAACTCCTTAGTTGAGTTGCTTATCAGAATTTTCATTTTAATGACAACAGTTGGGTGCTTTCCATTATTTTATTACCACTTTTATTTTACAGCCTTGCTTTTTAGCCCCCTCCCAGTTTATTTACTTTTCTTGAATATATTGCCATTTTATTTCAGATAATTTTTTCTTGCATGATCTGATTTTAACTGTCATAAACCACTACATCTCACCTTAAAACTCTGTAACCTCTTTCGGTTCCCCTTTCAGGTGGGGACCAATGCCTTTTTGTTGCCCCCCCCACAGGCTTTTACCTTTTGGGTTTAAAACTTACTGCAGTTCTATTGCACATTTTTGGCTAGGAAGCTATTTCGTGGAAGAAAGGTGGCTTGAACCATGTCCTATACACTGAATTACTCAATGGTAGAGGACTGCTTTTTGGTCTTGGAGTCTTTGTGAACAGCTGAAAGATGTTTGTTTTTGGTTAATAGCTCTTAACTCTCCTTTTGTTTTCCCACCACCTCCTATGTGTTGCATCTCCAGGCTGTCTTTGGAGATATTATACATCAAGTATTCCTTTTAGGTTTGTTGGTCATTAAGGTTTGCTTTGGGCAACCTGATTGCCTCCTAGTACAGACTGGTCATCACTAATTTGCTGTCTTCTCACTGTAAGACTCTTGGTTGTAAGTGACCTGAGTGTACTAGTTGAAATTCAAACTTCACTTGGCTGCTTTTAACATTAAAAATTCAGCAATAGAAGCGACAAAGCAGGTACATATTTTGTCATGTTAAGTAAAAAGAAAAACATGCAGAGCATTTTATATCAAATGCTAACTGTGCTTTCAGATCCCTGGTGTACGTAAGGTACTGGATCTACAGTCTTTAACTTGCATTTCCAATGGAAATAGAGGGCAGGAAAGAGGAAGAGCAGGTCACCTGAATCTCAGTTCCGCTTTGTGGGTGGGATGATAGTTAACCTTTTATTTTAATAGCTTCTATAACATAAGAGATGTGATTATCCTATAGATGTTCTTAAACTATAATTCAAGAGATGTTTTAGAGTCTATTTAGTTCCAGGTAACAAAATAAACTTTTATAACTGAGGTGAACCTCTGCTATCTCTGAAAAAAAAAAATCTTGCTTTTTTCCCACTTTTCTGAGATTTAAAAAAGTTCAGTTACAGGCTTGCTGTTCTGGACTGTTTGTAAGTTTCTTGGAGGCCATTTTTTGATTGGGCTAAAGGGAAGTCTCTCTGTTCATCAGAGGCAGTGATAAACATTGAGCAGCCTGCCTGCCCCTGTGGGAGTGGTTACTGACTTGAAACTGTAGTTCTATTGGCCATTTTGGGTCAATTCCTAACTCCTTGATCTTCCTCTCTTAAATCCCGATTGCCTCGTGGTTTTGGTGTCTTTTCAGACTTGTTGGCTGTTGGTGAAGCACCCACCAAGAGGAGAAAACGCTGAGAGAAGAAAGGAGCCACTTTTGAGATTTTAAGTATTTTTCTTCAGATTATTTGCTAAGTTTTTTTGCATAGCTGCCTACTTTGAGCATTTTCTGGCTTGTTAAACTTGATTTCTGCATTAGTAACTGTATTTAGAGCACAACCTGGAGCTGTTTACTGAATTTCCTGTTTGCACTTATTTTTAAAATCGTTTTTTTCTCTAAACTTGCATTTTATCTGTCTCTGGCCTAGCACTCAAGTGTGGGGTCATTTACTGCACTGTTATAACTTGTTGATACTTGTGAACCTCTGCTATTTCTGAAAAAAAACATAACAAAAAAATCTTGCTTTTTTCCCCACTTTTCTGAGATTTAAAAAAGTTCAGTTACAGGCTTGCTGTTCTGAACTGTTTGTAAGTTTCTTGGAGGCCATTTTTTGCTTGGGCTAAAGGGAAGTCTCTCTGTTCATCAGTGGCAGTGATAAACATTGAGCAGCCTGCCTGCCCCTGTGGGAGTGGTTACTGACTTGAAACTGTGGCCATTTTGGGTCAATTCCTAACTCCTTGATCTTCCTCTCTTAAATCCCTCTTTTGCGCGTTTTTGTGCATAGTGCAACAACGGACAGCGCCGCCTAATTGGGTTTAAACTATTCCTGGCTCCACAAAGTCTGCTCTTCACTTTTTCCCTTAGAACTGCTCTATCTCTCAATTTAAACACCATATTCTCATTCTAAGGCCCTTCACTGGTCCAAATAAGTAATCTTACAAGTTAGCACTATTAAACCATAAG